>NW_027263573.1:0-56658 GCF_044049455.1 Aspergillus lucknowensis | reverse complement strand
TTTTTTCTTTTCGCTCGGGTGTCTTGCCACTTCGCTCCAATCGGTCCAGCTTCGTCTCTTTTCATACCCTTTCAAGATTTTATTTTCTTTTTGGACCACGGTTCCTCTACAGCGTCCTTATTCATCTAATATTTCATCGAAGTGACCATGTCTGCCGCTGTCGCCGCGGCAATCACGACAAATCTTCCAACTAATACGAGCGCGCATAATTCGCCAATGGACACGAAAAGGCCTGGCATCAAAATGGATGGTGAGTTCCCTCAAGTCTGGAACAATCAGTCTTTTTGGTCGTTTAGGATCTATGGTTTATGTACCACTCGCCCCGACTCAGATGTTCTCCTTTCCCTTCGTCGTGTCGGGATGACCTCATACGATCCTTGCTGCCTTCCCAAATGACGTCGATTATCATTACTATTCTCTCCCTCGCTGCGTGTTGGTCGCGACCTGTCGTTTCTTCCGTGTACTGATGCATTAATTCGATAGATACTCAGGACACCAAAAGCCAGAAGCAGAAAGGCGATTCCAGCTCCCTAGCACCACCTCCGCGCCCTAACCCAACGGGTGAGACCGATACCCCTGACTACTTCAACTCTGTACACAACCCCTTCTCCCTGGAGCCGAATCCTTTCGAGCAGTCGTTTGGCGGTTCTGGCGAAACACCGGGGAAGTCAATCCTTCCCCCTGTCGCGTCCATCACATCTCCCGCCCTACCTGGTACTAGCTCCGCCGGGGGTGCCTACAACTGGTCTAACTCGTTGCGCTCGGGACCCCTGAGCCCTGCTATGCTCGCAGGTCCTGCCGGTGGCAGTGACTATTTTGACAGTATCGGCAGGGGCTTCCCGACTCCCAACGAATCCTCACTACGCACTGGACTCACGCCAGGTGGCGGGGGTTCGATGTTCCCTGCAGGCAGTCCAAATTCCCAGGCTTTGCTTCAGCAGCTGCAAAACGGAGGCGCAACGCCCTCCACCATTGAATTTCATCGCACTGCGTTGAACGTAGCCAAGAAGAACGGCGCTCCGCCCACATCAAACCCAAGCGCCGAACCCGACCAGGGATCTCAGAATGTAACAGCAACTATGGATATCAAAACAACACAACCCGCGACAGTCGACCCCTTCGGCCACCATGATGCTACAGACGCTGCTAACGGTCTGTTCATGTTAGCCAAGGGTGGACAACCGAATGCAAACCAATTCGCTGCCGTTCCAAACCCGTCCGCACTTCCACCTCAAACTCTTCAAACCAATGAACTTGTACACGATCCATCTACGAGCAGACGCCAATCAGTGAACGTAGACGGAGTAACAACGGCGAGAGAAGCGAGCGGTGAGGCTTCTGATATACAAACTGAGCAAGCTAAGCCCGCTGCCAGGGGTAGGGGCAAGAGAAACACGTCCACGAAGGCCACAAATACAGCAGGAACCAGGCGCAAAGCGGAAGACTCCGCACAAGGATCAAACAAACGGACGAAGCACAACAACGGCTCTGCTACTACTGAATCCCCCTCGGAGGGAGAGTCCGCAGACGAGGAGCAGCAGCCAGCGCAGAAGAAGAAACAAGGTGACTCGAAGAAGATGACTGACGAAGAAAAGAGAAAGAACTTCCTCGAAAGGAATAGGTATGTTTTGCATCTGGAGGTTAAGAAAACGCTTTTTTTCTAATTCGACTTTCAGGGTTGCGGCGCTCAAGTGTCGTCAACGGAAGAAGCAGTGGCTTGCAAACCTCCAGGCGAAAGTCGAGCTGTTTACATCAGAGAATGATGCCCTCACCACCACAGTCACCCAACTGCGAGAAGAAATTGTAAATTTGAAGACACTGTTACTTGCACACAAAGATTGTCCAGTTTCACAGGCACAAGGGCTTATCTGGAACGCGCCGTACACCTGAGGGAAATTAATACTTATGGTTTGAATCGTTCTTCCGGTTTTGTATGTGACTACGAGGTGTACAAACTAAACAAGCAAAAGCTTTCACACAAAGCATGCTCTGGTCGAATTGCATTCCACGTTCAGATCAGTAGACTTCGAGCGACTCGAACTCCCACGAGGTATTGAACACCGCCTGTCGCGCGTAGGATACGTAAGATAGTATACTGCTGCACCTGATGTCTCACATTACCTCTCTGTGTGCCTCCAACTTCCCAGATTTGCCGTGATAAATCCAATCCATTGTGATAGTTATATGCCAGGGCAGGCGGGGCAAAGGACATCCCCTGCAAAGTCCATCACTTCGGTCGAAGACATGGCCCTTTGGAAAACACCACTCAGCGTCATCAATCAACCAAATAAAGTTAGCCCGAAGTCACACACCTGTCGTCCTGCCTCATTAAGTCCTCTCCCAGTCACGCCGGGGGCTTTCAAACGAGCAACTCGCGAAAATAAAGAGGGTAAGAAAGGACGAGTAATTCCCCTCGGTAAGATGACTGACTAGTTCGTCTCCAGCTGCATGCACGTAAGCCGCAGCGCACACCAAACGCCAAACGGACTTGCATAATGCACTCACCCACTGGGCACCCTGGATTGGGCAGGAGGCACCCCGATGGATGGATCATGGATCCATCTAAGTCAGGGGTTAATGGGGTTAGGCTACTCGGTGCCTTTTGCCCTGGGGGCCACAGGGGGTTACAAGATGGATGTGCTGCTCACTGCAGTGAATAAATCATGCGGGCGTACGAAAAAAGGAGCAAAGTTAATGTATTCTGAGGAAGTTGAAGTTAGATTGGATAGAATGCGGGGTTGCATTTGCATAGTGGATCGTCAATTTATCATTTCTTTTGAAGTTTGAGGAATCAAGCACTGCGCTGGGTGATGATCAGGGACCAACCGTGCAGAATTCCAATTTCTGTTGCAGGAGCTTGAGAAGGGAGGGCAAGGATGGCCGTGGGGCCGAGTCCAGACTAGCGTGTCGTTGGATTGGTTGTCAGGAGGACAGCCCTGGGGGTAACACAAGATATTGTAAGGAGTAGGAGTAGGTGGGTGGGCTAGTGTAGGTTGAGAGCGCGGTTGGACTCGGAGGTAGGGCGAGAGGTGTCGAATTGACTTATCTACGTATTCTTGCTCTTTTGGATTGCTATTTTTTTTATTTTATTTCCCCCCTCCATGTGCATCATGATAGGTCATTCTATCCCGCAGGGTCTATACTCTGGACCGGGAGTGAAGTCATCGGGGTCGTAGTGTGCGTCAACTAACTTCATGTAGCCTATCCCTTGCTTGAGGTCGTTCGACGAGGGGACCGGAGTTTGAAGTGTCGGTTAACTTTACTATGCAGCGTGTGAATTCGAATGTTGGGCCTCAAGAGGATGCATTCTTTCTCGTCGTTAGCTATACTATGCTCCTCCCAGCATGAGCCCACCTATGTACGTGTTACCCCCTTTATGCGCCGAAGGAGAAGGGTTATTTATGCATAAACAACTCGAACGCAACTTGGCGGAGAAAGATGATATGCAAGCAGCGGTGTGATTATCCAACATCATGATGGTATGTCTAGCTGAAAGTTGAGTCACGCACATTCGTCCGAAATAACATGGAGCCAACGGTGATAGGAGAACAGAATGTACTAAGAAGTGGAAGAGAATCAAGTACTATACCCGAAAATGCCCGCGCGCCGTTTCCTCCCTTGCGCAAACTAGATGCCCGATGAACTCCTCGCTAATAAAATCCCAAACCCCAAGCTGGCAAAAGTAATGAAACACAAATGAGGGGGAGTCCGATGATTATGCGAAGGCAGCCGATGGAATGACAACAAAGGGAAAGTACTGGAATGCATGGACTGGAGACTTGAACCTGACGTGAGGGTCTCGATGGCACGCGGCCACCGTGGTGGAACGTAATTCGTTGGGTACGCAAGGGGGAGAGTCTCAAGAGAGGAGAAGAAACGTGGTGACAGAAGGATCAAGTGGAGGAAGAAGAGATCTGTTCCGAAGTCGCATTAGGGTACCCAATGTAGGGCTAGAAGAGAAGTAAGATGGATATGTCGGCAAGGTGTAGGATTCACTCGAATCGTCGGCGCTTCCGTAGGTCGTCCCGGCTGAGGAATCGTCGTATTCTGGAAACTAGCTTTATTTTTGTTGCTTCTTGATACCAGCGTTAGTTTGAAATCCAAGATAGGTCACATTGGAGGCAAGACTGGACACAAGGCACACTCCATTGAAAGAAACGTGGAATGTTGCGAACTTACCGCTGTACCTGCGTAGCCGGTGCTTCGAATAATGTTCCGGTAGTGATCGTGGCGATGACACGACTTCTGTCCAGTATGAAACGTCTTGGTATCCGGAGAAATGCCTCGCCGCTGACCATGCCCATGGGTTCCCATCGTGGGATTGTAGCTGGAGTGCGACGACATGCGGGTAAAGGCCGTCCAGTGGGTAGAGAAGCTCTTCGGACGGTCGAAGGCTGTTCAAGTCGAGGCTTTGACTTGTCTGCAAGAGGGTCAGGTCGTGGAAGTTAGCTTTGCCGTGGCTAAACTCACATAAGGTTCGTAGTTGGACTTGTAGCTCATGGTTATGACAAGATTAGGGTTCGAGCAAGGTACTGGGTGGAAAGGGCGGCACGTTCAACCAGGGAACTTGATAATCGCCGTTTATAGTCATTGTAGGAGAGGAATCTTGAAGTCTTATATCGCGAAGCGGAGATCCTGGAGGTCATCCATTCCTTCGTAAACCGCGAGGGTGGAGCACACCAGCGCATCGCATGGAGGCCTCGAGATCCAGCTTAGACGAGCACCTGCTTGTTTCTTTTTCCTGCGGGATTCGCAGCCTCCTCATGACAGGAGGTCACCTTCGCACCAATGGAGTGGCGATGATTGGATCCTTGAGCCATCGTGATTGGGTGATTGGGGCACGGTCAGATTAAGAGATCTCGGGGCGGATGATTTGAATTCAGCGCAGCCCCAAACAGCAAAGACAAACAAGGCCAATGGGGAAGCGCAAATGCGTGCACTAGTCAATTAACCTCCATTTGGGACCATCGCTGATCGTGACTAGCACCAAAAATGCCAAGTTGGAGGTGTCTATTTGGAGAGTTTCGGCCCATACACAGCAATGAGCCTGTATGAGATTCCACACAACGCATGGTTTGCTGCAAACAGAATCCAAGCCACAGCCTGCACCGGCTTCGTTGCTGTTACTCATGCAGTCAGGTGGGAGCGTAAGCTTGATCCACACCATCGCTGGTCTGATCCACCGTCCACGCTTCACAGGGATGTCCCTGCCTCGTTGCCGCTGCCAGCCGGAGTGTCCGAGGACGATCTTCCTACTGTCCAGAGGAGCGAATTTGGCGGCAAGCCCCTTGCGTCCGCCGGCATGGTCACTCCCATGTTTTTGGCAAGGAGCGGGGATGCCAACGAGTTCCAAGCACGAAGGGACCCCCTCCCCTTTTGTGGTCATCCAGTGTCTTGTTCGTTAAGGTTAGGCCGCTCTTCCCACCAAGACAGAACCGTGGGTGGGAAACCATTGTGTCGTGGCCGTCATGGATCGTTGCATGGTTTGTGGCTTCGCAAACTTGGAGGAGCGGCTAGGAGGATTGTCACAATTCCCCTTGGGCCTTGGTCGACTATTGCTTTTTATTTTCGGTGCGATAACCCCAGCCTCCTCACTTCCTGAAGGCAGTCCTCGATAGCCCGAGCAAGAGGCTTGCCCCACCCAATCGCGATCCCCATCCCAGGAAAAAGGAAGATGGCGAATGCAACAATGCTCTGACAACGTCGAGATCCGAATATTAGTTGATGTCGCTAGGGGTAACAAGAGGAGGTGTTTGGGCCTCCTCACCCTCAACCCCAAGACTGGAAGGTTGCGCCAATTCGCCTTTCAGATTCCCTGTCCTGAATCCGACCACCAACGGACACAATCCAGGTACCCGGGACTGCGCCGCGAGAGACTAAAAGCAAATAGTTCTGTGGTCGACGCTTGGGCCATTCCCTGAACAAGCAAAGGAAACGACAGTCCACCACCGAGCGGCACGGGGATGATCGGCTTTCTGCCTCAGGCACAACTTCACCAGCCCATGTAACACAGCCACATGCAGAATCGCTGACCCCGAGAGCTGCGCCACGTCTCCACGCACCGCCGCTTCTCTATCTCTGTGGCTGGAGCAATCTGTGGCTTGGGACCATCTTTCAATAGGCTCATTAAAGAAAGCACCAGATCTTCGGATTCGCAACAATTCCTTTTTCCGGCCTCCACCCTTTCCGGCGGAACCGGCAGATAGCTCGCTGGGACCATGCTTCCACAATGGATCTTCAGTGTTCTTGCGTTTTCTTCTTTGTCCATTTTTGGCAGTCACCAACTCGTGCTTCGGAATGACCGTGCTTGTCTCAAATCGTGGAGTGATGGAGGGCGGGTGATACCTTCGGGTATAAGGAGGACTGTCTCTCCTTCAATTTACATCGAGATCCAGACTCCAAAAACTCAACCTTCAGTATCAAAGCCTTTCTCTCCCGATCGTCCGATTCCATTATTCCTCTGTCCTTGCTTCGCGCTTGGGCTGCTTTGACTCTTCCTCTATGCCAAACAACGGCAATGACACTGAACGTGCAGACAACTGGAAAGCACGACTTGATGTTTATGGGCATGCACGATCACTCTTTCGTCGCCTCAGTACCCTATCAATCCGCAAGTAAGATCCGCCGCTTCCCTTGATCGGTGCCTCGTGCCTCACATGAAAACGCCCTGTCTCTAAATCACAACCCCCGACAGGAAACATTCATCTGGAAGCTGAAAACTGTTTCGGCAGATCTGAGGCCACCAATTCCGCAACCATGGATTTACGCTCCTCGGAAGCTCAGAACCCTAGGGCGGGCCCAGAAGCACCGAACATGTCAGCTCTGAGTGCAGACCCTTACCAAGTCCATTTGCCCGACTGGTACTCGCGGTACACTGCCTGTGTGGAGCACTTTCTTGACCATGCGCAACATTCAGCTGCAGTACAATCACTCGCAGCCTATATCAATATCCGCCTTCCGTTTCAACTACTATCGCACCCCGTCACCGGCTTTAGTAGCTCCGACTCCAGCTGCTCGGAGAAAGGAATGCCCTCCCAGGTTTCATTGCGCTGCTATATTCGGCGCCTTGTCGTGACGGGAAACGACACGCCGCCCATCCTAGAAGCATTTTTTGGAAGCGGTTGGGAAGGCGGCGTGGGATGCATTTGCAAACAGGAGAGGATCAATTATCTTTTTACGGCCAAGAGTAACGGGTGGGCTTCGACGAAAGCTGCCTACGACATTCTGCCCGACGAGCACACCCCGTTTCTGCGACCTCTCCATGACACTACGGAGCAGGAGCTTAGCATGGCCGAAACTCAATGGAGCGAATGGCTAGCGATGGAAGACTGGATGGTGGGACCACGCAGCCCATGGGAAGGCGGCAACTGATGAATTGATGATTTATGCCCTCTGATATTGTCGCTCATTTCTTCTGTTCAATGCTTTCTCTCCTTTTTGCAGCAAGATCAACACATTCCCAAGGTTCAGCCTATTTCAAGTGCTTTTTTAGCGAAGGAAAACAAATCTATGCAGTCCGTTCAACGTCCCATGGCTCAAAACAGTTTCCGTGACTATTGAGAACGGCCTCGACCAGCCACGCTCTCAAATAGTCTGAATAAAGTGGAGACTAGTTCAAACGCATGTGGCTGAAGGCTTGAAGACAAAAAATAGAAATTATTGGGCAAGAGATGCGAGTTTAAATTTTTCCCTGCATTGCACAGCCACACCTCGGTGTCTCCGAGCCCTATCGGTGGAGTCTGCAAAGAAAAAGCGTTCATGCGTTTGGGAACTAATTCTCTGATGCTGTTGACGGCATACAACATATCAACAACATAATCTATCAAGATCACTTTTCGTTCTCGCAATTAACAATCATTTCCCTGCAGCTTTCCGTAGTAATTCCTAAATCACCCTGCCGCCCCCAAAATCATGCGGAGTATCGGCCCAAGGACTATTGCTCCGAGTTGGAATCGGCCCTTGTGGATTTTCTCCCTGGAAAGAATTGAGGGGTTTGGCACGATCTGTCAATCCCTGTTTCGTTCCTTTGTGAGAATGCAATCCGTTTTCAGCGCGGAGGTTTTCAACCTCTCGCGCCAGCCTCCTCTCCATAATAACCGATGAGTCGCCCCTGATCCTTCCGTCCCTCCAGCCGTCATAAAGAATAATCCCAGAATCGATCAGTCAACTCCCCTGGTACCCCCTGACTCTTCTGGGCCAGAGATCCTCTCAACAAATTCAACATGGAGCTTGCGCGGCGCACTCAACAATTCGCTATTGAAGATCCTGAACAACCCCAATCACAGACCTGGGTCATCTGTCACATATCCCGCGTCTCCACCTCCAGCTCTCGCTGTCGCTTCCCGCTGAAGCCTGATGAGGATCAACGTGAAGGCTACGATCCGGCCCATCAGAGAATCACCTTTGCCCCTTTTCGCTTGTGACAGCCAGCCCCAGTGGGCCTGACAGGTCTTGTTCCTGGTTGTCGGGTTCCGCTACCAGACCTCTGGGTTTGGTGCACGCACCGGGTGAGCAAGACGTGGATACGTCAACCCCCCCAAGAAACGAGATTCCTTCCTGAGATAACAAACTCGTCATCGATGTCTCCTGATCTTTTCCCGCTTTGGGGTTGGTATTGACGCAGTGTTGTCATTGATTCCCCGAGGAGGCAATATTGGTCCAGTCTTCCCTGTTCAAACCGCTGGAGTGAATTATTGATTATGTGGATCTGTTCAGCTCCAGCCACGTCAATCTGACAGCTGTGGGTTTGGTTTGAAGTGGGTGTTGACATGTTCGGGGCGTGTTTGGGCGCCCGTCCACGGGTCCAATCAACGATTACCTGCACGGCTATGGCGATTGAGGGAGGAAGAGTTTGGGAGAATTTCGATATGCTCACGCGGCATAAAGCTGTCTTCTTACTG
Source organism: Aspergillus lucknowensis (assembly GCF_044049455.1). Classification (NCBI taxonomy): domain Eukaryota; kingdom Fungi; phylum Ascomycota; class Eurotiomycetes; order Eurotiales; family Aspergillaceae; genus Aspergillus; species Aspergillus lucknowensis. Next base: position 47,758 of record NW_027263573.1, on the reverse strand, counting down.
TGGTTGGGCTATTTTCCGTCTGTGGGTTTTGCTTTGGCTAGCTATCAAGACTTAGTGTTGAGATATATATCATCATGCCAGTGATCGTAAATATTTTCGTCAACTCGGTGAAGCATAGTTTAGCTGGTTGGTCGAGGTTCCATGGACCTTGGAGATGTCCACGACTCAGCCAAATGCGGTTAGCGCAGTTTCCTGGAGGTCCCACACTGAATGAATCATTTTCGATTGATCGTTGAGGGAGGATCGATCACATCAACAACAAAAACAACAACTAATTTTGGACCAATTTCTCTTGGATAGGACTCAATTGCTTCACAATGAGCGGCCCGAAAGCTGTCGCAGAGAACATGCTGTGGGGAGGTCGATTCACTCGTCAGTAGCACCCTCTGGAGCTTCAGCTAAGCAACCGAAGACTAATGTGACATTCCGATATCCAGAGGGCCTCGACCCCCTCATGGTCCAGTACAACCAGTCCCTTCCTTACGATCGCATCCTATGGAGTCAAGATATTGCTGGCTCCCTTGCCTTCGCCCGTGCCAACACGAAATCCGGCATCCTCACCGCACACGAGTTCTCTGAGATCGAGCGTGGGTTCAAGCAGATCGCGGAGGAATGGAGCACCAACACTTTCGTCGCCAAGGAGAACGACGAAGATATCCACACAGCCAACGAGCGCCGTCTATCGGAGATCATTGGCAAGGAAATCGGCGGCAAGCTGCATACTGGCCGCTCCCGGAACGAGCAGATCGCAACGGACATGCGCCTGTGGCTTCGGGATGAGCTGCGGAAGCTGGACGCCTTCCTATGTGACCTGATCAAGGTCTCCATTGCCCGCGCCGAGTCCGAGATCGACTACCTAATGCCCGGCTACACTCACCTTCAGAAGGCCCAGCCAGTGCGCTGGAGCCACTGGCTTCTGTCTCATGCGACTGCCTTCGCCGACGAGCTCACGCGTCTGCGTGAGGTGACTAGGCGGGTGAACCGCTCTCCTCTAGGGACTGGTGCGTTGGCTGGAAACCCGTTCCAGATAGACCGTGAGGCTATGGCTAAGGAGTTGGGCTTTGAGGGTCTCCTCTACAACTCGATGAATGCTGTCGGCGACCGTGACTTTGCCATGGAGACCATGCAGTGGGGTAGCTCGTTTATGCTCAAGATCTCTCGCTGGGCCGAGGACTTGATCATCTACTCTAGCTTGGAGTTTGGGTTCGTTCGTCTCTCGGATGCTTACTCGACAGGCTCATCGTTGATGCCGCAGAAGAAGAACGCTGGTAGGTTCCCTATGCCTGTATTGACTGACTTCACCGGCTAATCGATCATACAGACAGCCTGGAGCTTCTGCGTGGAAAGGCCGGCCGTGCCTTTGGCCATATGGCTGGCCTGATGTGCACCATCAAGGGCCTCCCTACTACCTACAACAAGGACCTCCAAGAGAGTGTGGAACCTCTTCTAGACCACATCAAGACCGTCGGTGACAGCATCCAGATCGCCACCGGCGTCCTGTCCACGCTGACAACCATCCCCGAAAAGATGGCTGCTGCTCTGGCCCCAGAAATGCTCGCCACCGAATTCGCCGACTACCTGGTACGCAAGGGGGTTCCCTTCCGAGAGGGTCACCACATCTCCGGCCGCGTGGTAGCCCTGGCCGAGAAGCACTGTGTCCCCATGGACCAGCTTTCCCTGGAGCAACTCAAGGGTGTTGACGCCCGCTTTGGCGATGATATTCAGGAATGCCTGGACTACGAGCGTGCTGTCGAGCTGAAGGATGCCATTGGCGGCACCAGCAAGCGTGCTGTTCTTGAGCAGACCTCCGTTCTTAAGAGCATTCTGTGAGAATTGTTTAAGCGTATTGACGGATTACAGCGCTTTATAGAGAGGCGTAGAGGGAAAAAGAGCAATGTAGCGGGATTTAGGTTATGAGATATATGGTTAATAAACAGAGTGATTCTGGGTATTCTCATCTAACAACTCTAGTCTAATCTATATAGTATATGGTGACAATAGTATACAACAGCCCGGCTCTAGGCCGGGAGGACATCTATGGCGACACAGTGAGCGAGCCTTGGGGGTAGGGCAAACGAGGGGGAGGGAGGTCGGGCTCGGGCTCAAAAGGGAAACCACGAAATCGGGAAGGAACGACTGGCGGGAGGTACTATTTCGTACACCGGCCGACGGTGAGACACGCCTAGCCCGGATCTTCAACACAATCAACTCGTGGTTCTTCTTTCTCTTCATTTCTCCGCTTGTGTAGCATTCGTCGTCGCCTTGATTCTGACCACAACCGTCACAATGAGAGAGAATCAAGCCAAGTTCATCATGAACCACTTCTCATTTTCTTGTCCTTCTCTTTCTTTCCCTCAATGGGCTCCTTAGGTCCCTTCGACCCCTCCCGCTGTCTACCCTGATAAACCGGCGGAGCCGACTCACTCGGCGCATCAAATTGCATGAAGCTCATGGCATGAGAATCCGGGTCCACGGGGATCTGGTTGAAATTGGCCGTGAGGATCGCGCCGTCGGGAGTGATAACGGGGGTTGATGCGTTGGCTGCACTCCCAATTTGATTTAGCTGTCGTTGACGCAGTCGCTCAGTGTAGGGAATGTTGATGAGTTCGCGGGACGGGGTGGCTGATAGCTCGACTCGACCGCGGTAGAAGCCTGTGTCGAAGAGTTCGGGGGTAGATTCGTGTGAGGGGTTTTGGATTTCCGTGGAGGTGGTGGTGGAAGTCGGGTTTTCCTTTGTGCTTGTGGTTTTGATGTCGAATATGGTGGTGGATGTGGACGTTGGAAAGGGAGTGGGTGTCGAAGGGCGTGCTTTGGATTCTGGATATTGGGCGTGCTGGCGGAAGGCTGGATGAACAGTGGATGGATGTCGAGGGATTGATGGGGTGGTAGGGGAGCCAGGGATTGGGCTTAAGCCGACTTTGCTGTTCAAGGTAGACTTGGGGCTTATTCCTGGTGTCGTGGAGGAATGGGATGGGGCCGTTTGTGATGGGTTGATTTGGTGATCTGACTGTGATGAGAGGGTAAGGGATTGGCCTCCTGGTATACTCTCTGACTGATCCACCGGTGTGTCTAGTACAAAGTTTTCGACAGACGTGTCGGATGGCCCAGTATGGGTTTGAGCTGCACTGGCTATTTCGCCTGCTTCCACTGCCCCCTGTGCGTCCTCTGCGCGAGGACCGCATCGCCAGCGAAGAAGAGTGAACCGCTTCCCACGCTTCTTCCTGGTACAGTACACAAGATAGACGATGAGGCCCAGGATCACCAGCGTGGCGGCGACACCCCCAGCAATCCCTCCAATCACTCTCGGCCTGCTGTGATGGCTGCGAGTCGAGCTATCTGTGGCGGAGGGAGGTTGAGGACTCGTGGTTTCCGATAAGGTAGTGCTGGTGGGTGTGGCACTCGAGGATGTTGAAGCCACGCTACTGGTGGTGAGGGCTCCTTCTGTATCAGCTGTCGTTGTTGCCATTGAAGTCGTCGCCGCTCTCGTGGTTGTCGTCGCTGTGTTTGTGTCGGTTTCTCTTCGCGTCGTGGAGAACGACATGTTGCTATTCAGACATACGCCTGAGGTACATGGATCGGCGGAACAACAGCCTTGGAATGACCCTCTACTACAGACGTACCATTGCGTGTTGGGTGGGCAAGTTGCACTCCGACCGACCTCGACTCGAGTCATTAGAGTCTAATATCTCAAAGAATGGGTTGAAGGGACGTGAAGTTCATGGGGGAGTGAAAAACAGATATCTTACTCTCTTCAAGAGGTACAAGAGCAGATGTTTCAGGCATTTGAGACCGTACCATATCTATAGTCATTGCTCCCTTGAGGCGCAGACCCATGGATCGTGACTGTTGGCCGTCAATGAGTGTCTAGGACGCCGGTCAATTCTTTGAATGTATTTTTGGTGGTTGCATGGGATGGTGACATCGATCCCTTTGTTGGTTTGGGAAGACCACGCGAGATTGTTCCATCTGCATTCTGGAAGGAAACACGAGACACCCAAGCATGGCTACTTTCCAAGCGACTGCCGAGGGAAGTCTGTGTCTTTATTATTCTCATTCTCTCCGTTGCTGGGTTGCTGGGTTGCTGGGTTGCTGACTGACATTGCCTCTTTGTCTGCAGGCTAAAGAATTCCACGAGGTCGAGTCATGAAGAGGCTCGAATTAGCCCTTGGCCATGCGGCAACCAAGCTAACAGACGTCTGAACGTTTCATTGTTCGGGTGCCAATACAGAAAGCTGTCCTCGAGGACTTCAAGCAAAGAGAACTCCGGTTGTATAAACTAACAGATGGCTATGAAAAAACAATAGAACGTGAGTACTCCCAACTCATCGCCTTGAAGAAAAAACAGTGGATATACATATAAAAAGACAAACAAAAATACAACGGTCGAATTTTCATGACGCTCTGTTCCGCCCGAGTCGAGAGGGTACTCCAAACCCCATTCTCAAACGAAACAAACCGAAGCCAGACCCTTCTATAAGCAACATTGCCGCACTGAATCTGGTGAATATTTCACAAAGACTTGTCTAGTAGACACGCTTGAAGGGAGGGACGGGCTTGCATTCCGCCTCGTCTAAAGTCTTATCCACGACGCTACGGTAGCCAATGTCGACCTTACCGTGGGGCGTCTTCTGCCATGTGAGGGTGTGCTTCATCCAGTTCTCGTCGTCACGTTCAGGGTAGTCCTCGCGGGCGTGAGCACCACGGGACTCCTTACGGTTGGCGGCGGCCACGGCGGTTTGGGTGCTATTTACTGTGTTTAGCCAAGCATCCTTTCATCGAGCTTCAAAGGGTGGTACTTACGCGCAGGTCAACAGGTTGCGGAGCTCGAGAGTCTCAACGAGGTCGGAGTTCCAGATCATGCTGCGGTCCTTGGTTCCGACCTGGTTGAAGAGCTGGTCGACGGCAGTGATCTTCTCAACACCCTCATCCAAACTCTCTTGCGTACGGAAGACAGAAACATCAGACTGCATCGTCTTCTGCATGGCGTTACGGATATCGAATGTGGACTTGGGACCCTCGGCGGTACGGACGAAGTCGAGGTCCTTGATGGATTCAGCACCAGCGTCGGAAGCCAGCTCGGCATGAGGCTTGCCGGGCGAGGCAATCTCACGGACACGGTGGGAGACGGCACGACCAAAGACGACGAGATCCAGGAGAGAGTTGGCACCTAGACGGTTGGCACCGTGGACGGAGACACAGGCGGCTTCACCGCAGGCGTACAGACCGGGGACAACCTTGTCGTTGCCTTTCTCATCCACACTCAGGACCTCACCAGTGAACTTGGTGGGGATACCACCCATGTTGTAGTGGACGGTGGGAAGGACGGGGATAGGTTGCTTGGTAACGTCGACACCGGAGAAAATGGAAGCAGTCTCGGAGATACCAGGGAGACGCTCGTGCAGCAGCTCAGGGGGCAAGTGACTCAGTTGCAGGTAGATGTGATCCTTCTCGGGTCCGACACCACGTCCCTCGCGGATTTCCATCGTCATGGAACGGGAAACGACGTCGCGGGAAGCCAGATCCTTGGCGGTAGGGGCGTAACGTTCCATGAAACGCTCACCCTCGGAGTTGAGCAGGTAACCGCCCTCACCACGGGCACCCTCGGTAATCAGACATCCGGCACCGTAGATACCAGTTGGGTGGAACTGGACGAATTCCAAATCCTGGTTAGGTAGACCGGCACGGGAAACCATGGCCATACCGTCACCGGTACAGGTGTGGGCGGAGGTACAGCTGAAGTAGGCACGCCCGTAACCACCAGTGGCCAAGACGGTGTGGTGAGCCTTGAAACGGTGGAGGGTTCCGTCCTCTTGGTTGTAGGCGATAACACCGCGGCACTCACCGTTCTCCATCAGCAGGTCCATGGCGAAGTACTCAATGAAGTAGTTAGTGTTGTGGCGCAGAGATTGTCCGTAGAGGGTGTGAAGAAGGGCGTGACCAGTACGGTCGGCAACGGCACAGCAACGGTAGGCCTGTCCTCCCTTGCCGAACTCCTTCGACTGACCCCCAAACGCACGCTGGTAAATACGACCATCCTCGGTACGAGAGAAGGGGCAACCGTAACCCTCGAGCTCGCGAACACTGGCGGGTGCTTCTCGGGTCATGTAGTGAATAGCATCCTGGTCACCAAGCCAATCGGAACCCTTCACGGTATCGTACATGTGCCATCTCCAGTCGTCGGGGTGCATGCTATTGACATGATATGAGCGCAATGCGACAGAGCATTGATGAACCTGCAGAAAACCTACTTTCCGAGAGCAGCATTGATACCACCCTGAGCGGCAACAGTGTGAGATCGTGTAGGGAAAAGCTTCGAGACACAGGCAGTGTTGAATCCAGCTTCCGCCAGACCGAAGGCGGCACGCAGACCGGCACCACCAGCACCGACGACGACAGCATCATACTCGTGGTCCTAGAACGCAATTAGAACTGCACTCCTAAGCACCAGCCCACTCCCAATTGCTTACAATGACGGGGTATTTCTCCGAAATGTAGCCCTCAGCCGCCTTGGCGCGGAGAGGGTTGCTGCCGAAGATGCGGGCTGCGCAAGGGCGAGTTAGTAATGGGCGGTGTTGCAATTCCCTCGGTCTTCAATGCGTACCTGCAGGACGGGAGGAGGAGAAGAGGCGTTTCTGATCCCTCAAAGCACGGGAGATCTATACAAAAGAGTGAGAAACACAAATCAGCGCCAATCCTCGACAACCTCGGATCAAGAAAGCAGCAAGCAAGCGACCAACCTTCGAGGCGGGAGCTAGGCTCCGCAAGCCCAGGGAGCTCATGATGACGGATCACACAAAAAAAGAGTCTGAACTACTCTTCTCCAATGAGTCCCTAACAACAAGGAAAAAGGAGGGGAGATTGGAAATGCACAGACAAAAGAGAGGGAATCGGAGGATCCAATCTGGAAAGCTACACTTTTCGAACCCGCGAAGAGCGGAAGCTGGATGACATAATCATGTCTTCACTTGCCGACGGGGAGGACCGGGGCCGAGAGCTCCAATCACAGGCCGTGCAGTGGTAATCACCTCGGGCAGCCGGGAGGATGTCATTGGCCGCGGCCGTGAGAGGCACGTGGTCGATCATCTTTAATCCCGACGAGGGACCGACGATTTCTGGATTTGGCGACTTTTGAGCTTAGGTGGAATGCTTCGCGGGGTGCAGGTTTACTTTCAGGGTCCATATTTTGCATCCGGGGACTGCTTACGGGGGTCTTTGCTTCTCTTTGTTTGTCTCGGGAGATGCCGTTTTCTCCTCGAAGTGCCGAGATGAGCCGCTGATGGTGGTCATGTGATGTTCGGAAGATGAGAACTTTCGTTAGAATTTGCTGCTTTCGCTACAACTCAAGATGCTACGCTTTTGACAGAAGGTGGGGAAATCTTTGTGGACTTAATCACTAGCTAAACTGGTCAGACACATCCAGCCCATGCAACAATTCCAAGATGCAGAATAAGCGGCGGGAAAAGACGGCATCATCTAATTGTACTGCATGTATGTCGCGGTCGAGTTGAACTTCAAGTTACCCTTGATCACCTTATCCACAGCTGCCAAAAAGTCCTTCTCCGTCGCGACCTTCCGCCTCGCCCGGATGGCAAACATGCCGGCCTCTGTCGCGACACTCCTAAGTTCCGCACCTGTAGCATTCGGGCAGAGCCGAGAGATAAGTTCCCATCGAATATCCCGCTCGACTGACATACTCTTGGCGTGGATGCGGAGGATATTGGCGCGGCCTTCTACATCAGGTAATGAGAACTCGATCTTGCGGTCGATTCGCCCGGGCCGCATCAGAGCCGGGTCCAGGGTTGAGGGTCTGTTGGTCGCAAACATGACTTTGATGTTACCTCGGGCGTCGAACCCGTCTAGTTGTGTGATGAGTTCAAGCATAGTACGTTGAACCTCGTTATCGCCGCCCGCGCCGTCGTCAAAACGCGCTCCGCCAACTGCATCAATTTCGTCAAAGAAGATAATGCATGCCTTTTTGGTTCTTGCCATTTCAAAGAGCTCGCGGACCATACGGGCCCCCTCGCCGACGTATTTCTGGACTAGCTCGCTGCCGATAACGCGGATGAAAGTTGCGTCGGTTCGGTTGGCGACTGCTCGTGCGCAGAGGGTTTTCCCCGTTCCGGGGGGTCCGTAGAGGAGGGCACCCTTGGGGGGGTCGATCCCTAGGTTGACGAAGCGTTCGGGGGAGAGGAGGGGCATCTCGACAACTTCTCGTAGCTTTTCGATTTGTTCTTTGCAGCCTCCAACATCTCCGTATGTGACATCGGGTTTATCCTCGACTGTCATCATTGTCACACTGGGATCGATCTTGGGTGGGAGTGGCAACATAATTTGATACTTGTTTCGGTCGACACTGGAAGCAGCGCCGATTAGTTTTCCAAGTCGTATAATAATGAAATAGGCGTAACATACCCGACTCTCATGCCCTCCTCGATATCTGTAGGACTCACTCGGTCTCCTAAGTTGACCACGAACTTGGCGATCTGCTTGACGTTGATGACATATTTGCTCTTGTCTTGGTCTTTCTCATCCTGAATAATTTTTGTGCAGCGAGCCACCTGTAACGGCTGCTCCTCCGCCATACGTTGCCTATCCGCAGCGACATCCCATAAATGTGGAGGTGCCAAACCAGTGTCCGATTCCTAAGTCAGTCAGCCTCCCTTCCTATTTCATGGTGTTGAAAAGTGAAGGTCAAGATCCAGTACCTTAACGCCGATCTTCTCGTTTACACTTGCTTGTCTGTCTTTGATTTGTTTCTCTAACTTCTTTAATGCGTTCGCGTACGGAGCGGCGCCGTAGGTCTTCAAGACTTGGATGTCCCTACACCGGTCAGCAGTTGGATTGGTAGCGACAAAACTACGGCCGCGAAAAGCTAGGGAAAGAACAACATACTCATCTGTAAGAGGAGTGATTTTCTTCTCGGGTTCCTCATCGTCGGCGAAGTTCTTCTTGTACTTCTCCCAGTTCTCTCCCGTGGCGCTAGGCATGGTGAGAGGTGGTGGCCAGAGAGCCGGTCGGTATGGGAGAAAAACGGGGATTAACAATCGGAATTACAAGGGTCGGCCAAGTATGAGCACGGAGAGAGGAGGAGAATGAGAGAAGACGAGGGAATAAGATGGAGATGAAAGCGGATTTGAGAGTAAAGGTGATGTCGTCCAGAGCTGCCCTCAGAGTCCCAGCTCGAGCTGTGGCGCTAGCGGCCGCCAAGCCCCAGAAGCAACACCGCCCAAACCTGCAGCCTGGAAGAAATTCCAAGAGCCGCCTTTGCAGCAATTTATAACCACCGACCCCCCTTTCTCATTTTGCACATTGTAAAGGCTACGGTGTCTGTACCAGAGCCTCACACATCATGGCGACTGCAGTGCCCCAAGCGGCCCCTAGCGGCGGCGCCTTCAAGGTTCGTCGATTGCGGAGGGGAATTTACTGTGGACCGAGCCTAATAAATCGCAGGACAAGGAGAAGCCCATGGCAGTGCGCGCATCAAACATTCTTGCGGCTCGAGGTACGTTGGAATCTAATAATTGTCTCTGATAATGCCATGCTAATGGAATGCAGCTGTCGCCGATGCCATCAGAACGGTATGCTTGCGATGGATATGTATAGGATGAGGGGCTAACTCAACGCAGTCATTGGGTCCCAGGGGAATGGACAAGATGGTAAGCATTCTATCTCTATATTCACTGATTGTGAGACTGACCAGATAGATCCAAACTCCCAAAGGAAACACAATCATCGTACGAGTACCTCATCTCCGAAGCCCGCCACCCACTAACAACCCCGCAGACCAACGACGGAAATACAATGCTGAAGGATATGAGCGTTATGCACCCTGCCGCCCGAATGTTGGTTGATCTGAGTGCTGCCCAGGACGTTGAAGCCGGAGACGGAACGACATCGGTGGTTGTTATTGCTGGTAGCTTGCTCGGTGCCGCTGAGCGTCTGCTTGGGAAGGGTATTCATCCTACTGTGATCTCCGAATCCTTCCAAAGAGCTGCCGCTGCAGCTGTTGAGATACTCCACAACATGTCCCGCCCGATTAATTTGATGGACCGTTCCACCTTGCTCCAGGCAGCGTCGACATCCCTCTCCTCCAAAATTGTTGCACAGCACTCCAGCCTCCTGGGCCCCATGGCAGTCGACTCGGTGTTGAAGGTGGTTGACCCGAAGACGGCAGAGAATGTGGATCTTAGGAATATCCGAATCGTAAAGAAGGTTGGCGGAACAATTGAGGATAGCGAGATGGTTGATGGCCTGGTTCTGAACCAGCCCGTTATCAAGAGCAGTGGTGGTCCCACACGGATTGAAAAGGCTCGGATAGGCCTAATCCAGTTCCAGCTCAGTCCCCCTAAGCCTGATGTGTGCAATCCTTTACTGGAGGACGAGAAATTTAAGCTGACTTAAATGCTGTTTAGATGGAGAACCAAATTGTTGTGAACGACTACCGCCAGATGGACAAGATCTTGAAAGAAGAACGCCAATACCTACTCAACATGGTCAAGAAGATTCAGAAGACAAAATGTAACGTCTTGTTGATCCAAAAGTCTATCCTCCGTGACGCTGTGAACGACCTTTCTCTTCACTTCCTCTCTCGGCTCAAGATTCTCGCCATCAAGGACATCGAGCGCGATGAGGTCGAATTCCTGTGCAAGAGCTTGGGATGCAAGCCGGTCGCCAATGTTGACTCATTCACGGAAGATAAGCTCGGCACAGCCGATCTTGTCGAGGAGGTCCAGGCGTCTGGCGCACGCTACGTCAAGATTACGGGCATCAAGACCCCTGCCAACTCCGCCAACCAAACCGTCTCCATCGTTGCTCGCGGTGCCAACAACCTCATCCTCGACGAAGCAGAGCGCTCTCTGCACGACGCCCTCTGTGTTATCCGTTGCTTGGTGAAGAAGCGTGCCCTTATCGCCGGTGGTGGTGCACCCGAAGTTGAAGTCTCCCATTCCCTTGCGATGCGGGCTCGTGAACTCACCGGCACCGAGTCCATCTGCTGGAAGGCCTTTGCAGAGGCCTTAGAAGTCATCCCCACCACCCTCGCGGAGAACGCTGGTCTGAACTCGATCAAGGTCGTCACGGAGCTCCGACACCGCCACGCGCAGGGCCAGCACAATGCGGGTGTCAGCATCCGCAGCGGTGGCGTGAAAGACGACATCACCGAGGAGAATATCCTACAGCCGCTTCTAGTCAGCACCAGCGCGATTGAGCTCGCTGCCGAGACGGTGAAGATGATTATGAGGATTGATGATATAGCCCTGTCGAGGTGAGGGTTTACTTAGTATTTAAAGCTAATGGGATTGGACGCAATATAGAAAAGTTGTTGTACCATGAGAAGTAGTAATATCTTCAGAATTCACCTACGTCTTACTTTCCGAGTGGCATTCACTATACGATCGATGAGACCACAGCTCTAGAGAGCTCTTGACCTCGGATTTCCTCTTTACATGGTAGGTACCTAGGAGCTCGCACCCGCCAAAAAAGGCCGAGAGCCGAGTTTCGAGAAGTCGAGAGGTCCCCCAATGTCCATCAAGCCTTCCCAGAAAGGTAATGGGATGTCTGACGAAGGAAAGAGCGATGCAGGTGAGAGGTTCACCACGGAGTTGCTCCTTCCCATCCTCGTAAGAAGCCCTCCATAGGTCGTACCTACCTTCCTGTAGTTAGGTACCTTGCTGTACCTTCCTTGAAAGAAGGAAAGTGAAGGCCTGACAACTCGAACGGAAAGAGCGATGCAGGCGTAACTCCCAAGTTCTGGCACGGGTTGCTCCTTCCCATATTAAATCCATAGGCCCTCAGCTCCAGGGCTCCAGGACTCCAGCCCCAACACACCTTCCTAGATTGGGAGCATACCTTAGGTACCTTAGGTACCTACGTTGCTGCCACTCCCGAATTTGGGACTCCTTCATCGCGCTTTCCCAGACCAAGGATATGATATCCTTGGAAGGTAAGCGCAGAGAAAATAGAATTCCACAGTTCCACCAGGGTGGAGAGGTCTGTTTAGGGGTTTAGTTTTATCGGGAGGGTTGGTATCAGCGTGATATCTATTATTGTGCTGCTGAGGATGATGGGGGGTGTGCGCCGCTTGCTAGTCTCTCGTTCAGGTCTTGGATGTCATATCCAACGAAAGGGTTTGTGGGAAACAACTGTACGCGATGTCCATTTCATTATGCCATGCTATTCTGCAGTGGGTTATGTTATGGCGGTGGATTCGAGGCGTCTGGGACCTTGGAAGAGGGGGCTACGAGGTCCATAATAAGGAAGAAGAGAGGATAAGGGTGAGAAACCCTCGAGTGGGTCGGAAGAAAACGTATCCCATTGAGAACCGTAAATTATTAACAGGCGAGAGCGCCACATGTACAGAAAACTTTCCAAGAATCACTTGATGGAATAAACATCGGCCTGCAGCGAAAAATGAAATCGTAACACGTTGATCAAGAAGAGCTCCTACCAGGGGTTTCCTTCTCAATCACGCAATGTGAAGAGATCAGAGACCACCAGGGCCAGGGTTGATCCCGTACGAGTGCATGTCATTATAGACATCGAGGAGGAATCCAGCAGAATCATCTTCAAACTGAGGCTGCTGCACCTGCACGTCCCCGTAGTTCATCCCCTGGGTTTGCATGCCAAAATCGCCATAGCCACCCAAGGGATCTTGAAACATGTTAGGGGGGTTGGTCAAGTCTGGGAAATCCAATTCATTGAAGAGCAGTCCATCAGTAGCCTTCATATCCGGAAAGATGTCATGAATGGAGAAGGCTGTGGGCTCGGGAACCGGGTCAAACGGCTCCGAAGGTGAGTTGATGGTTCCAGTGGTGGGGGTAATAGCGTCCACGGATCCTGTGATTGGGGTGGGCATTCCAGTCATGGGAGCCTGAAAGGCATTGAAAGAAAACTCCGGTGTCTCAGGGGTAGGAGCAAGGTCCCAGCCGGTCGGCTCCTGCTTAAATTCAGGAGCCTCGGAGGGAGGCGTCATACTCCAGGTAGAGAAATCCTGCTTAGGATGAACAGAGCTGCCCGAAGGGGTAGGGCTCTGTTGGGTGGAGGCGCGCTTGGTTCTACCGTTGTTTTTTGAGCGCGTGTAAACCCATCCATGCGTCTTCTCCATGTGCTGCTTACAGTTGCTCTCCCGCTTCGACTTGTAAGAGCAAGACTCAAACTGGCAAGAGTACAAGCGAGGAGAGTCCGAGTGTTTGTCATTGTAGTGGCGCTCTGCCTCCTTCTCAGTGGCCCAACCCTTGGTGTGGTACTTGCAGGACACAACGGGGCATTTGAAGGGGCGAGTGTGGGACTTCTCATGCTTGGTGAGGTCACACGGACGCGCAAAGACCTTGTTGCAATCCTTGCATTTCTTGTTAATGTTCATTGGGGGGGCATTCTTCTTGCGGCGGGCCATGGAGCGCTGGGCACCCTCATCCACGGACGCTGCGCTCAGAGAGCGTTTCATGGAAGGAATAGCATTCTCATCATACGGCTTTCCGGTTCGCAAGGAGACTAACTCGCCGTCACGTTCGACGACAAGTTCAAGAGGACGTCCGTTTTTAGACATGCCACCCTCAAGGATGAGCTCCGGATTTCTGAAGTAGTATATTAGCATTCGTTGCGCGGAAAGGCGGTACAAGGTAACATACTTGGCGGGTTCCCCTTCCTCAATCCTCTTTCGCCATTCATCGCGGATTCTCTTGAATCGGGTGACCTGTTCCAAGAGATCCACGAAGTAGCCATTGTTGTATTGCTTGTCCGTTGGCAGACACAAGTCTCGCCCATTCAAAGAAGAGACTGTTTGGCCAAGACACAAGATGGTATGCTGGCAAAACCGAACGTAGGCAGCATCACTGGTCTTCACATCCTGGAAGTGAAGACGGAAGTTAGCATCTTGTGGGTACAAATATAGGGAGAATACCTACAGGAGCAAGTGAAAAGACAGTCTTCTCCAGGTCGCGCAAGCATGAGATGCGTTCATCTTTGATCTGTTGACGAACGTCCTCTAGAAGAGGGCGGAAGGCCTTGAGCCCCTCTGTTTCGAGGAGAGGTCCAAGTATATGCTTTTCGATCTCAGTACGACCGTCTGCACTGAGTTTGTGCTTCTGAGCACTCTCAGCTTCTACGGCACTGATGGACCGGGTTATCGCGGACTGGGAACGGAAAGAAGCCAGGTTGGTGTTCTTGCCACGAGACAGTTGACCTGCTTTCACTGGAAGATTGTTAGCAAATCCGAAAGCAAAGACATCCGTCCATGACCATGTACCTTTGTTAGAGGACGTGGATCGACAGCTGCTGATGGAGCTGCCCAGTCCACTGTCAGAAGCATGATCGTGCGCTCGTTGCGCCTTCCTTGAACGTTCCTTGGGCATTGGGCTGGGTTGGCGTGAACGGGGTTCGTGGGAACCCTCCTTCCGGGCTTGAGATTCAAGGTGAAGCTGAAGCAGACCCTTGGGGACGGGAAGGTCGTCGTTTTCTTCCGTTGAGGCAGATGAAGTAAACGAGTCCAGGTCAAGGCGGTCCAAAATGTCGGCCATGCGCTGTTGTCCAGCGGCGATAGCTTCCAAAGCGCCAGGGCATGTGGGAGAGCGGCGAGGCAACACAGGTACGAGAGGGTCACGGCCGGATGAGCGAAGAAGGGAAGGATGGAATGTTTGACCTTTACGGAGGCGGAGGCGGGAAGGCGATGAGGGTGATTGCTCTTCGGAAGGGACGAGTGAGGGACGGGAAGGCCTCAAGGGCCGGCGCCGCGGGTGGGCTCTTATAGAGTCGCAATCCTGCACCGAACTCATGCTGGGTGGTTCCTTGTCCCCAAAAGGGTGTTAGCAGGGCAGACGGGCGCATTCAGGTGCACTGATGACTCACTGGTACTTGAGCGAATCGAAGGGAATCTTCTTGTTCAGACGAAGGAGTGACACAGTTAATTTCTGGCCAATCTGTCGTTCCGAGAATCGTTAGAATGAGGTTGAGAAACTGGTGGCAGACATCCCGATCCCATTCAAATGCTGATGACCGAGAGGGCGCTTGGATACATACTTGGTCGGAAAGCAGGGGACGCCCTGAGAGTTGATGGGACAAAGCACCCACGGGCTGAGACGGGTTAAGGCGAGGGGTGGGAGGGTCCCTGGGCTGGGCTCGATATCAATAAATACACAAAAGGTTGCAACCTAGCAGAATTCGAGACGAAAGGTGGCCAAGTGCAAAGACACGAAAGCGATGGAATCTGGGAAGAAGAAGAGAGAATGGGATGAGATCAGGGACGGGACGACGCAGTCTTGATGATGGATTGAGGCTGAGGCGTCGTTTCGATGTCTGCCTGATAGACGAGATGCGCTAGTCTAAAAGGGGGAGGGATATGGGCTTGGCACGCATGATTGGCCGATGGGTCCGTCTTGTTGGCAGTCCTGGAATTGGATTGGCAGGGCCGTTGGAGGCTGTGTTGACAGAAATCATCCATGGATCATTGTTACTTTTTGATGACTGGCTCCAAACAGGACGGACACACAGTTCCGCCGTGGTCGGACTGTTTTGCGCCGTTCTCCGCTCTGCGAATCTTCCTCCCTTTTGACGCCAGCCAACGATGCTGCCGTTTCGCAAAACAGACTCAACCTCGGGAACGGCAACGATGTTCCGAAAATAGCAGACACCCTTTCCCCACGTTCTCCTGACCCAGAAACATCAACAGTGCCTTTCAAGTCTCTTCCTGAAAGGCTCAGAGCAGGCTTGGATTGCTCAAGAGGCGTGCATGAGATTGTGGGATCCCTGAGACTTGAAATGTTTGAAATCTGCTTGCCAGCGCCCACAAGTCATCGTCAGCACATCAGCATCCCTGCGCTTTTGATCACGATACTTTCACATGATTCGCTGATCCTGGACGCCGACAATTCTGGTTCTCGCAAGGATCATTCTTGGGGTGAGAAAATGTTCTTGGCTGCTGGAGCAAAATTCTGTCCCCGTACCTCCGGCCGTTCCGTTCAGAGGTCGTATCTTTTCGACTTTGGTCCACTGGGATTGTGCAGTCACAACATGGAAGTGGCAAGTGCCTCAGATGATCTCTTGGGAGGAGTTCTGCTCCAAATAATCAACTTCGGATGTCCATGGCCCCCTGATTCAATCTGAGCCATAATCACGAGGAACCGATGACAACGCCCTCACCTTTTCGGCCTCACGTCGAGGTGAGCGGCAAATGAGGAAATCCAATCGCTGGAGGATCCAGAACGAGGAGTTTGGAAAGCCCCCGGCCCTTCTCCAGCTTGAAAAGGAAAAAGCGACCCAGTGCAGGTGTCAACCCATGCCAACGAAGGGTGCCTCCGACCAAGGTGAACAAGCATCTTGCACCAATTTGATGATCGGAAGCACACACTGGTTGGCCATGCCTCGTCAGAATATGACGACGCTTAATTGGGCGTGACCAAATAAGACAATGATTACCACATTGATTGCCCGAGCTCGTTTCTCCTCGTCCTCGTTGCCCATGTATCATCTTCAGTCCAGCTCTTGTGGGTGATGGATCGCCCCAGAACACGAACATTGAGAGTCAGGGAATTGTGCAACCTGGTCACGACCACAACCAGTCAAGACCAGAACGTAGCCGAATCGAGTTCCTCTTTCAGACCCCGATGCGAGTTACGAACACTATTTTGCCTTGTATTGGTCAGAGTGTGAGCCTCAACCCCACCGACGCACGAACGGTCCCATCACCTCAAGGTCCTCAACAGCTTGACCGCTCAAACTCTGCCGCTGGCCAATGGGAACCCTTATGGAGGCTGTTTCAGTCGGTGACTTTCTTGCTTCCAGACCCCAGAAGAGAATCCTCTGGACACGCGGCAACGGATGAACTTCCTCGAAAAGGAATTGAAGTGCCTGAGGGCCTTTAGGCATTCAAATTCCACCAGACCAATTGTGCCTCAACAGCTCAGCTTTCCTTCGGTTAAGAACCCACCTGCAACACGAGGGCCTGGACGATTGAACACTTCGGAGATGGCAGAGAAATGCTGCTACCTTGTTGATCCTCCCTGAGCTGACGCCCTCCTTGGCGTGATCGTGATAACCCCTCCGTCGTCACCCTCCCTCGGCTGGTGCAATTGAGCAGGAAATAAGCTCATTTTTTCAAACAAGAGGGCAGATTATCGTCTGCATGATGACCTTGACATGGAGCTTCAAGTGCACGCCGCCACATGCACAGCTCGGCTCAGCTTTGCGTCGTTTCGCTGGTCCCCAAGCCCGAGCTTTGGCCTCCCGTTTGTTCCTGGTTCTTGTCCCTTCGACTCGGTTCTTTCAGAGTCTTGAAGGCATCACAATTGCATCCCTCGTTTGCATCTTGTGCTCTGCGCCTGCACTTCCGAGCCTCCGAAATTCGCCATATGATGACCAAATTAGAAACAAAAAGAAGGGAAAAGTCGAGGCAACGTGTCGGATTTTGCCTGGTCGTCATGCATGGTTTCGCTGTCGGGAAGCTTCAGGTTTTCGAGGAGGCTCTGCTGCATAACGCTCAACTTGCCTCAGTCTTGTCAGATTCTTAATCTCTTGACCTTGAGCTGCCGAACATCTCTCTTTCCACGGCCCGAAGAAAGATGACATCAAGGTGTGGTATCATAGCGTTTCGATCCGTCGCGGGTCAGAAGAATACTCCTCCAGTGATCAAGACACGGAGCTCGAGGAAAATTCTCTTAGAGAGAGGGTCAGACCGGGCCAATTAGGATTCGAACTATGGGTTCAGATATCATAATAAGATTCTCGAAATCCTTCTCGCACGCGTTATATATTGATGCTGTTCCCTGGAGATGACTGAACACAAACAAATCAACAAGACCAAGAGGCTGACACCACCCACCCACCGAAATCCCCCCTCTGTCAACTGCTCCATGCTCGAATAAGAATACGTAGTATCTGTGGTTTAACTATCAACTGATCCGGCAACGCCTTGCCAAAACCCAGGGCTTGTTGGATATGAATCCCACTTAGCTGTTGTATGTTGTGAGGATGTGCCAAGCTTTGGCACTACTGTGAGATTGTCATCTTGTCTGCTTCATCCCCATCAAAAGTGTGTGGTAGTTCAATCGCCTCGATGTCAGAGCCATCGATACTCTTTGTCGCTTCCTGAGAATGCAAGAACGGGCTCGGGTCACTCAGTCCGAAGAAGAGCACCTGCATCTTGTGAAGCAAACCCGGGAGCGAACCTCGGCTTCGGCAAGGAGGCAGAAAGTGCGGGCGGTGCCGAGAGCGAGAGTGCGCCTCCCAAGACTTTCTCCATCTTTCATGATCTGGCGCGTCTCCTGCATCTGGAAGTGAATTTGTTCTTTCAGTTATCTTCGTCAATGCGGAATTCATAGGATAATGATTTGTTGATTCGATTGTTCCGTTTTCCATACCACCGGCGCCGACAACTCCTCGTTCAATCCGTCCGCAATCAATCAGGCCGACCACGACCCTCCATCATGGACCTGGAACGCCACGAGTTCAACTC
The DNA here is from genome assembly GCF_044049455.1 of Aspergillus lucknowensis. Taxonomy (NCBI): domain Eukaryota; kingdom Fungi; phylum Ascomycota; class Eurotiomycetes; order Eurotiales; family Aspergillaceae; genus Aspergillus; species Aspergillus lucknowensis. The sequence goes on along the minus strand of NW_027263573.1, from coordinate 29,316 downwards.
AGATCGGCCAAGGCGACGAAGAAGAAACGATGCGCGGAACCGGTTACGCAACAGGGTGCCTATTTCCGCACGCCTTTCGCTCGATCACCGTTTGCGCGGGAGCGTAGGGGTCGTCTCGGACGATCTAGCCAACGACCTTTTCCAACCGTCAGATCCAACGGGTGAGTGCTCCCCCATAATGTTATAGAACCTAATTGATTCTTGCACTAATTGTTCTGGTCAATAGATGACTTCAGAGATGATTCCGGCATTCGCTTTATTGCAATCTCCCCATATTTGCCAGGACCGAGTTCCGTGGAGGCATTGACATGGACCCTTGTGCCTGTTCGTCCGCAATCGGCTGGTCGCTCGAATGAATCCCCGCTGCCCAGTTCAACTATTATATTTCCTGATTCTGCCGACTCCTTGCAGCCGTTTGTCCGCGCTCTGAGCAAGCTAGATCCTACGCGTCACTCGCCTCATGCGCTGCGTCTGATCGAGATTCGAGTCCTCGATGTTGTTCCTTTACCTCTCGACACCGTCTATGTGACCGTGGAGCGGGACCTTCTTCGTAACCACGATGACGTCCAAAGCAAGTTTGGGGGTGGGTTTACCTCACCTACACACCGCCCGAATGGGCTCTGGGCAAAGTCTGGGAAGGGGATGGAGCCAAAGAGATACTCAAAAAGGGCAGCTGCAGAGGTAGAGGGCAGGCTTACGGCCGCCGTACGCGAGGCGCTGGGGACGCAGAGAGTTGTGCACACTGGGGATTCACTTCCGCTTCCACTCCCACCACATCCGATTACCTATGCTCCGCCTCCGCCGGCCCTCATTTCATTCTGCGAGCCAGTCTCACAAGGTCTCCTGCTCCCCAGTACTAAGATTGTGCTCATTCAAGCTCGTCCCCATGGGAACCGAACTCAGCGAGGGTTGAGGCCCGCGACTGGGTTCCTTAAGCATGTGGCCGAGGACGAAGCGGACGACACTTCCAATGAACAGTTTTATTCAGCCGCCGAAGACAAGCCTGTAGATGACAGCACTGAAATGGAAAGCACATCCAATGCGGAAGAATCAGAGACTGAGGGTTCAGTTGGGAATGTGAGTGATACATCAGACGACTCATTGGACGACATGATTTCTCTCAGTGCACCCGAGTTGCCACAACCGTCCTCGGGTGTAATGTCCGGCATGACTTCAGCTACTCCTCGTGGCCGACGAATGGATGGTGTTCTTTCACCCGGCTCCATCGTGTCCAATCTCACGTCGTCGACTCTACGTCCTGGGCGGCAGGGAGGTGGTAAGGTCTTTAAAGCGGAGGGTTTACTGCGCAGCATCCCAAACGAACTTCTCTACCCCAAGCCAAGGGAAGATGACGACGTAGAAGCAGTTGTCTTTGTGGATATTAGTACCCTAGCAAAGATTGGCTGCTTCTCAGGCGATTGGGTACGCATAGAGGCCGCAGAGGAGCCCCAGGCGAATATCTTTGCGTCAATCAAGCTTGGGAGCTTCAATGAACCCTACGAGGATGGCGACTGGCGTGCAGTAAAAATCTACGGCCTGCCCGGTCTTCCTTCCGCCAAACCCCGCTACTCGATCAAGCAATCCGGCGATAGGCGCCTAAGCATCTCCCAGCGGCCTGGTATTCGCTTAACGCCTTCTGTGTTTGTACCCCCACTTCTTCTCAACAACCTTGAGAACCCGAAATATCTCCGTATATCACCAATGAACTTTGGTGTTGGAATCGGGGGTCCGAAATCTGGTCTCCTGCACCAAATGAAATCCGCCGTTCGAAACCCGCCTCTAGCAAAGGAAGTCACCTTGCTCAAGGTTAGCACGCCTCTGTCAATGGACCGTGTTCTGCAACCGGCCCTCTTTGCTGGGCTAAAACAATATTTCGAGACGAAACGGCGTCTCTTGAAAAGTGGCGATTTAGTTGGAATCAGCATCGACGAGAGTCTTGGGAGGGCTGTTTTCGCTGGAACCGGCGCCAACGAGGGCGGCCAAGATGATGATATAACGAGTAAATTGGGCTCGACCGCAGAATCCGATCGTGCGGGGCAGAAGAAGATTGGCGTTGCTTGGTTTCGTGTCGGCCAGGTCATTCCTACCTTTCCAGACGATCAAGATGATACTGGTGAATTTGACTGGGGAGGCGTTGCGGTTATCGATTCGGCGACTACAAGGATGGTTCAGGCTGGAAGCGATGTCAGCCTTGTCCCGGGCACGCTAAATAACGGCTGGGAGTACTGGCTCGGGGTCAGGTCTATTCCTAAACCTGTCATTGATACGCAGACAATACACGGTGTTGTGACTGACCTACCGCAACCGTTTATTTCTCCAGTCCAGCAACGCGTTCGAGATCTCATTGCTGTGGCCACAAGCCCTCGTGCAATTCAGCTCGGAATGAAGCCGGTAGTTATTCTTTTGAGGTCGCAACAACGACATATCGGGAAAGCCAGTTTGGCGACGCGAGCGTGCGCGGATATTGGCCTTCATACCTTCCCAATCGATGCATACGACATTCTCACTGAGGGTGGCGCCAATGGTGGCGATGTTAAGACCGAAGCATACCTCAAGGCAAGGGCTGAGCGTGCTTTCCACTGCGGTCCGGATTGTACTGCTCTTTTGATCAAACACATTGAGGTTTTGACTGCAGATCGAATTGTCTCAGCCATGACCGAGATCCTGGCGGATGCTAGAGTCATCATCGCCACGACGACAGACGTTGAGCAGATTCCAGAAGGGATTCGGAGTATGTTTACACATGAATTCGAGATTACCGCTCCAGAAGAGAAAGAGCGAGAAGGGATACTCCGAAATGCTGTTTCGGAGCGCAGTATCAAACTTGCACCCGACGTCGAGTTAGGCACAGTCGCCCTCAAAACGGCTGCTCTAGTTGCTGCAGACTTGGTGGATGTCGTTGAGAGAGCGTCGGTTGCGAGGGCCGCTCGACTAGAAAAGCTGGCTGAAGCAGCTAGCAAACAGTGCGGCTCGAAGATTACTGTTCGAGATGTCCTCCTCGCCGGAGGCGAGGCAGTGCGAGGTGTCACCAAGGCGGACTTTGATACCGCTGTAGATGCTGCAAGGAAGAATTTCGCAGATTCCATTGGCGCTCCAAAGATTCCCAATGTCAGCTGGGAAGACGTTGGTGGGCTTACAAACGTCAAAGATGCACTTATCGAGACGATCCAACTACCACTGGAGCGACCAGAGCTGTTTGCAAAGGGTATGAAGAAACGCAGTGGTATCTTGTTCTACGGTCCTCCTGGGACCGGAAAGACCCTCCTGGCCAAGGCTATCGCTACCGAATTCTCTCTGAACTTCTTCTCCGTAAAGGGACCCGAACTTCTCAACATGTACATTGGTGAGTCTGAAGCAAACGTTCGCCGCGTCTTCCAACGGGCACGCGATGCACGACCTTGTGTCGTCTTCTTCGACGAACTCGACTCCGTTGCTCCTAAGCGAGGCAATCAAGGAGACAGTGGCGGTGTCATGGATCGAATTGTTAGTCAACTTCTTGCCGAGCTCGATGGTATGAATGGAGGAGAGGAGAATAGCGGCGGTGTGTTCGTGATTGGTGCCACCAACCGCCCCGATCTTCTGGATACGGCTCTTCTCCGTCCGGGGCGCTTTGACAAGATGCTCTACCTGGGTGTCTCTGACACTCATGATAAGCAAGCCACCATCTTGGAGGCTTTGACAAGGAAATTTGCCCTTGCTCCCGAGGTCTCGCTTGGTCGAGTCGCCGAGCGGTTGCCTCTTACCTACACTGGTGCTGATCTCTATGCTCTATGCTCTGATGCGATGCTCAAGGCCATCACGCGCAAGGCTACGGCGGTGGACGAGAAGATCAGGCAACTTCCAGGAGGACCTGTTAGCACTGCATACTTTTTCGACCACCTTGCCACGCCTGACGATGTTGCTGTGATGGTTACCGAGGAAGATTTCGTCGAGGCGCAGGGCGAGCTTGTTCCTAGCGTTAGGTATGTCATTTGACACTTTTCAGGTTAAAATTAGTACTCACGATTTGCAGCGCTAAGGAGCTCGAACACTTCGAGCGGATCCGGCGGATGTTCGAATCCGCAGACAAGCAAAAGCAGGAACCGGGACCGCAGGACGCTTCTCCACAAACCATCGGAGATGCAATTGAGGCTTTGAAGCTTGGTCACGATATCAACGACACTATCGGTGGACCCGTAACCAACGGCGACCAGCCTCTCTCTCCAGGAGTTAAGGGGAAGGGCAAACAGGGAATATCCGGAATGCGCAGTGCTAGTGGCCACTCAGTAAACAGCAAGGGGAAAGGGAAAGGAACGGCCAATTCAAGTGCCAAATGGAAGTCTCGACCCATATCTGCCGCGAATGGCGACTCTGACTCGTCGCTCGATGGGCCTTTGGGGGCGGCTGGCCCTGACGGGGTCAATAACGACGACGACTACATTATCCGGACCGACCATCCGGCGCAGCCAAACAGTTCGGACTAGGGGTGTGGAGAGGCATTAGAGGAGGCATTATTTGTAAATATGTAATTCTCATCCACATGTTCTTCATCCTTGTCTTAGACTCTACATAGCTTGCTCCTTCCTCAAAGACACATTTGAGGGGATCATCTTGATAATGCCTGACATGTTTCGACATAGTTAGTGCGGCAATTCTGAGGCGCCAGTGGGCCTCCTTATCTCAGCTTCCCCGGGTCGATTCAAGCAGTAATATCCATTGGTCATCTGTCTGCCTCCCCTGAAATCCCCCATTATCAAGTCCTCACACTCGACTATCAGAGCCGGAGGAACAATCATTGCCTGTCATGTTATCCTCATGGATAACGACCCAGCCTTCGCATTTCCCTTCTCCATCAGGCAAAGGCCTCAGGCGCACATACGGAACGGGCGCCGATCGCCCTAATTCGACGCCTTCACTGGCCCATCCCTCCTGGCCCTCGGTGTCAAGGACAAATCATGCTTGAGAATACTGAGACTTGGATGAGCTTGGCTGATCTTGGTTGATCGGTCTCCAGCTCCTGCCGGTTCCTTATCAGGTTCGCTGCCGATGCTTCCAAGGTTGTGTCGTCGGGATCTCGCGTTCAAAGGAGCTTCCCCCGCATTGCGTGCAGTGGAGCGTCCTTACCTCGGGCTGTCTCTGTCCACCTCACGCTCATTCTCCAACGATAATCCAATGGGGGCCTTTGGGGGAGACAATAGGGTATCTGGGGAATAATAGTTGACGGACTCTCTCCTCTTCAATTTTCCTTCGGGAAACGTTCTTCTGTCCGATTGAAGGAGCCCCCTGGCGTCGTCCCCAATCTCTCCCATCTATCAAAAGCACCTCACGCGGCATACCGTGGATATCCGGTCACAATGAAAGACATCCAGGGGGATGATGACGCGCAGCTCGCGGCTCTGGGGCATAGAGCTGAGCTGAAGCGGAATTTCTCGATGCTGTTCGTTTACCTTTTGATGAATACGAAGACGAGGTTGATATCCGTCGCTAATTGACGCTTGATTTTCGATGTAGGTCGATGTTGGGATTGGCGTTTGCTATTTTGAATGTATGTGTTTGCCGCCACAGACGCTGGGAATGAGCACGCCGGCTGACGGAATACAGTCGTGGACCGCTCTGGCGGCCAGTTTGAATCTTAGTATTTCCTCCGGGGGTTGTGTGAGTGTTGTCTATGGTGAGTCGACTGAATTTGAATCTCATCTATAAATCGCTGACGATTGCAATAGGCCTGATTACAGCTGGTATCTGTAATATGTGTATAGCGGCGTCTCTTGCGGAATTTCTCTCGGCTTATCCTACGTGCGTACCGAAACCCGGCCTGTGTGGCAAGGAAGCTGTGTCTAATCTGATCGTGGGACAGGGCTGGTGGGCAGTATCATTGGGTTGCGGGTAAGTTATGCTTCGGACTGTTTATTCGAGTGTGTCTGGGGGTGATTTTACTAACGCTTGCAATTTTCAGCCAGTTAGTATCCAGTGTCTATACATGTACAGCTCTCGCTAAGCGGTATTTCAGTCTCATGGGAGCGGTGGATGCCAATCCTATCATGGGTTACCGGCTGGGCGAATGTTTCAGGATGGGTGGGTGGGTACCATTCAATATACTAAATGCTATCGCTAATAGTTTCGAGCTCGCTCTGACTGCCACCGGCGGACTACTGGGTAGCACCCTCCTGATGGGCATTGTCTCGCTGGTTTATCCGGTAAATATGACCACCATTAGTTCCCTGCGCCACATCTGCGAGTGAGAGTTCCTGAGAGAATCGTGCTAGTTATTCGAATTCCAACGTTGGCATCAATTCCTGATGTATGTTGGGGTTAACCTTATTGCATTTATTATCAATGCCTTCATGAACTCGGTGCTTCCTCTGGTCACGAAGAGTGCTTGTATGTATCCTTGATATCCCCTGGTTCTAAGTTGCTTTTTCCTATCATCCCACAGAAACTGATAGGACTACTTTAGTTATATGGTCTCTTACAGGCTTTGTTGTTATTTCTATTACAGTGCTTGCATGCGCATCACCTGATTACCACTCTGGGAAGTATGGAAGACGTTTGGTTGATTTTTGTAGAAGGGCGTGCGGGCTAATGATTCTAGGTTTGTGTTTTCGGAGTTCATCAATACGACGGGATGTATGTTGCGTTGTCCAGTTTTTCGTTGGCGGATGAATCTGATAGGACTTAGGGCCTGATGGCGTTGCTTGGCTGCTGGGGGTAAGTTTGCCTCATTATGAAGCTGAGGTTTTGCTGACTCGACAAGTTGCTTCAAGGTGGCCTTGGTTTGACAGGATTTGTAAGTCCCCTTCCTTCATTTGGGAGAACGGAACTGACACCTCAAGGATGGCGTTGCGCATATGATCGAAGGTACGGAGAATGAATGATACTTGGAGAACGTATTGACGGCTATTAGAAATTCCAAACCCGTCTGTGGTCGGCCCAAAGATCATGATTGGATGTGTGGGCATTGGTATCTCGACTGGCTTGGTCTTCCTTATTGTGCTACTCTTTGTTGCGGGGGATATTAACCAAGTCATTGAGTCTGCTGCAACACCACTTCTGCAAATCTTCAAGAACGCAACGGGGAGCAATGCAGGTGCGATCTGTCTCCTTATGTGAGTTTTTCGCCCTCTTGCATTATTGCCGGTCGATGCTAATCAATCTTGCTAGGTTCCCGCTCGTGTGCATCGTGTTCGCGGCTACTGCCATTATGACGACAAGCAGCCGTATGAACTATGCATTTGCCAGGTTCGTCAGGTATTTCTACATACATTTTGCTGACATGTCGCTGAGACCAAGCAGAGATGGCGGACTTCCCGCTTCTCCATTCTTTAGCAAAGTTCATCCGAAGCTCAACGTCCCTCTCAATGGCCTGTATTTGACAAATGCTTTGGTGATCATATTTGGGTGTATTTTCCTCGGCTCTTCGAGGTGCGTTTATTTGGCCCAGTAGCTCCGGAGATGTAACTGACACTCAGACAGTGCATTCAACGCTATTATCTCCTCCTCGGTAGTAATGCTGGACATCGCATACGGCATCCCGATTGCAGTCAACTGCCTCCGGGGTCGCCAGATGCTTCCTGAAAGACCATTCGTCCTGCCCCATACGCTAGGATGGATCGTTAATCTGGTACGTCTGACTCCCGTATATTCTGTACGACACGCTTTCCACAAATAGGTCAACTGACTTTCGAAAAGATCGCGCTGGCGTATATCGCGCTAACAACCGTGCTCTTCTTGTTCCCTCCTGAGCTCCCGGTGACGGGTAGCAATATGAGTAAGTCATCCGCGAGAGCTATGTCTCCGAAGATGCTAATCTGTGTCACCTTATAGATTACTGTGTTGCCGCTTTCGGGATCATCTTCGTCGTGTCGGCATTCCAGTGGGCCGTTGATGGGCGAAAGAACTTTACAGGCCCACGTGTTGACGCGGAGGTGTTGGCCGTGGTGGAGGGGAGGAGTGTGCCTAGTCTTGAGGCGGTTGCCGAGCAGGGGACACATGGGAAGTAGCCGAGTTCGACTGGAGGATGTCGATAGAGCCTTGCTATGTCATAGATGGGCATAGGGGAAGGTAGGAAAGTAAACACTTAAGGTGGCTGGTCTGATGGGACTCGAAATGGAGGGTTTATGTGAGTTTACATGCGGATTGTCCCAAACATTCTCCAGTATACCGTCCGGGCTCTATAATAGTGTTCTACGAGCAGCGATCAATCCGCATGGCCCGAGTCCTGTAGAGTGCAAGATGGGCAGCACAACAAAAAAAGATCAAGTAAATGGTTTCACCAAGTAAATCCTCAAGCTCTGTTGGTTGTCAACTCCAAATGAAGTATAGTTGACGGAAGTCCTCAAAGTCGCTGGGTCTCTCAGCCACCAGGGTTCGCACCGCCGTCGGAGGTATAAGTCCTCATATGAAATTGGACGATTGAATTAATCCGTCAGCGATATCGATGACGGTCGACAAGGGCCGAGAACAGCGTTCGGGGCGCGTACCTCGCGACATGGTCACATTCGGGCGCCACAATTTTGGGGGCTCTGAAATGGTCGAGATTGGCTTTGGTTGCTTGAAGCATACCTTTATGTCACATAAAACAGATAAGTCGTGCAACCGAGGATGGAAGCCCTATTTCAAAGACTATATTAGTACTTGCTACCATATTTATAAGGGGGAATAGTATGTTTCCAGCAGGCGAGGTGGGCTACAGCATGGGTCTATCGATGACAGTTCGGCCTTATGGACGATAACATTAGCTATCAGATTTGAACGGAGCGTACCTACTTACTTTCTATATCTCCTATAGCCTCTAGATATTAGCTATTTTATACTATTAAAGTGTATATATAAATGCTGTCAACTTAAATCGGTATTTCTCGTACACACCAAGGTAATGGTCATAAACCGAATGAAATGAGGGTCCAAATTCTTGAACTATTTGTAATCTCTCTATGTATAGATAGTCCCATCTGAAACTTCCTGGTATGATCGTTATAATCCTTATCACGACGATGGCTGAATTACTCAGTCAATCTGGTTGGGCAAAACTTATAAAATATTGCTGTTAGTATAGGAGTATTGCCCTTGAATCTCCATTAACTATATTGTTGAATGCTTTGTACACAGTGGATGCCTAGTCAACTATTGGCGCGCCATAAAGGCTTGGTATAGTTGTCTCATGGTGGCTGAGCAGCACCACCTCGTAGCCTTTGCTTCTTTCAGGGGGTGTGTTGATGGAGGGGCCGCCAACAGTCAGCCTCTGGCCCTTAACACATGCCAGAGTCTTCAAATCCTTGAGCTTTCTGATTATTGTATTTCTATGCTCATTGTCTATTTCTGAGCGGAACTTCGAACATGACTTGAATGATAATATACCATTAGCAAAATAACAGACCCTGATCCAGGCACGAGGCAGACAACTGACCTATATGGATAACAGTCATTCTGAGCTTCCAACCCCTTAGAATGGCTTGCTTTGTGCGAGACTAACTGTTGAATGAAAAGTCACAAATGCTGCTCCTTCTGGTGTCACTTGGCTTAAGGCTTTATAGGCTTTATGTTTCCTCTGCATGTATGCCCATTCCTTTTTCATCGAATTATGGATCCTGGGAGCCGGTATCTTGCCAGATGACGTGGAGCCAACCAGTGGTCACTGCAAGGGCGAAGTGAAGCATCATTCCAGCACATGAGCCAAGATTTAGTGCAGCTGTTTTTGGCGATAGATCTCCAAAAGATACTGCAGTTGCCATAGTATAGACTACCCATCGCTCCTGTAAGGCTTGGTAGCAAAAGTACATCGTAAATATTTTATAATAAGCTCATCAAACATAATGAATATAGACCATAATGAATATAGACGGACCCGTGTGCCATCACAAGGTCTTACATAAAGGTCATGTAAGAGGACAGCAGGAATTTCTGTTGCTTCTGCCGACTCCTCCGTATTTACTTGGACTTCTGTTCAAGTGCATTTAAATGCCAATTCCAGGATTATGAATGATCAGCAGCAGTATGTCTCCTGTCTGTTTGGCCCTGCTGAGAGATCCTGTCCACGCAGAATGCCTTATCAGGTAGCCTACGAAGGGCTCCAGGGCTCCAGGGCTAAATAGTCGATGATCTGCACTGACTTACCTCGGTGGATTGTTGTTAGTCGGGCAGAAGCTGTAGGTCAATGAGAGGGGACGCCTGCCGTGAATTCAATCTCCCTTGGCACTCTACCGCAAGTAACTGCTTTTAGCGCCCTTGCATGTGGTGGCATGCCCCAATATTACATTGAAAGCACTATTGTCTTACGGTCGAGGACCGCATGAGAAATACCTAATCGAGCATAGAATCTAAAGCTCCACATGTTGCTGACTGCATTCACTGGTCACACCGGTCACACGGGAATGGTTTTTATCGTGCGGTTCGCCAGCCTTTATTTCGCGGCATCCCCATATGCGAACCAGCGAACCAACAAATTGACTTGCCCTATAGGTGTATCTGAAAGTGAGACATGCATGCCTTTGCACGTCCAAAGCTTATTTATGATATACTCACCTGATTATGTACATCAGTACAGAAGAGAGTTTGTAAGTTCTTGCGAGCTGACTCTAGATCAGAGTTGTGTGATTAGTTGGGTTGCTAGTGGCAGACAATAATGCAAACCAACATAGGTGATGTAGGGGGATATGCTTATTAACCCTGGAGTAAGGAAAGAAGTTATTCTTTTATATAGGGATATCATACCACAAAACTCATGTTTTCTACTACTGGCTGAGAAACTACTCTCTTTGAAAGTCCAATTTCCGGCCACTACCACCGGCTCCGATATCCATGTCTAACGTCATGGCTGGTGGAGTCCTCATACTTCTTTCCCAATATACGGAAGCATTGAGGTTAGCGGCTCAGATTGCGAGCGTCCTCTTCATAATCCTTTGTCATACTCGGCACACGGTACATGTCTACAGTGCTAGGTTCAGAAAACGACGGTTGTGCCTCGTGTTGCATGCATTTACCGGGCTCTTCGAATCCTTTCGATTTCAGACTCGTCTAGTGATCAAGAACGAGCATATTACACCAGACAGTCTAGATGTTTTATCTTGCGTTGTGTGGTCCTGGTCGAGTTTTGTCCTGGTGAGCACGCTACGACGTGGTGATCCACACACCACTCGACCTCCATATCAGGCAGCTGCTTGTCTGCGGCCAATCATCTTGTGACTCATTTCATCCTTCCTAATATCCTCTAGTAGAATATAAATCGACCAAGTGTTGACCGTAGTTAGTCAGCCCACACCCACAATCCAAGATCAGACCAGGGAAAATGCGGGAAAAGTATCACAATAGAACGAAAGTTGTTCAGGTGGTAAATTTAAAGCAATATGCACCTGTTCATCCACCAGCTCAGCCTGTTGCAAATTAGTGGACAACTTCGAAGCCTTCATTATCCGTATATAGACCTCTTCAGAACCCACGCCAGCCCAGGCCTAATCCACAAATGGGGTAGGCTTTGGGCCAGATCTTGTAGCCCACAAAGGACCGTGGGTGGCTGTGCTAAGCATAATGATGGTTGAACCATGCAGCAAGAATTAGAAGTGGATATATATAGGGCATTTCACTCTGTAAGGATAGCACATAAGGTGTTAACCAAAAGAATCATTATCTTACTTCAACAGTAGGCCTGTATCTATAGCCCATCATGGGCCATGAGCCCCCAGTTAGGCAACAAATAATATAAACATGCCAAGGCCCGCGGCTATCTAACTTGAAACAACGTCTCGCCGTAATATTGAGTATTTCACTTACAACCCACTCTGGAAGCCATCGTTTTAGAAGGAAATAGGGCTGATATTAACGCTCAACAGTCTTAATAGCAACCAATGCCACCTGATAATATTCAAATGCATATTCGTCTTGGCTCTTGCGCTTCCATCTTGAAGTCCGTAGCTGAGGATTGAGCTCTGGGCGTTGAGGTTCGGTATAATCATGGACAGCAGCAGTAAGAAAAGCTTCTTTCTACATCTACATCATTATCTAATCCATAATTGAGCTCCTCCGTGTCACTATTTGATTCCATTCCTATCTCATCAAGCTTATCATCCGTTTCGTCCCTTGCTGGCTCAATGCCTTCCCTAGAGAAAAGTTTCTCTAGCTGCTGAGCCTCCCTTTCTTCAAGAAAAAGTTCTTGAAATACAAAGAGATATTATCAGCTCTTGGATTGTTTCAGATCTAACTCGTTCTCAGCCATAATGATACACATCAGGAGCAGTATCGGAAAGTCGTTCGTCGCGGGCCCCGGTCGCGGGGACTGAAAGGATATCTCTCACAGGGGCCGCAATGGTGGGAAAGCGACTTTATTATGTCTCCAGAATGGCAGAATGGAAGAGGTCCAACATCAATCATATATATCGATATGGGCAATATAAAATTAATCTCGATCGAGAAAAGGCTTACGACGGTCGAGGTATTGTGTGATCTCATCATCCACTACCCTTGGCTGCTCTTTACTCCCATTGAGCGTCTTATCAGTTTCTGAGCTTAATATGACAGTACATTGGGATTCTCGTGAGTCCTGACCCCCAGAAGGATGTTCGTGTTACGAAGGAGCTCCTGAAAGGATTTGCGGAAAGTGCCTCGCTGTTCTGGATTCCGATCAGTCATCAGAGAGAATTAAACATTGGTTAGTAGGTCCCAGCATTGTAGTAATAACATAAACATGCCGTGGAACATGAATCAGTCTGATCACAGTACTCATCAAGCTTTAACTGACTAACTTCGAGTGCATCCAGCATCTACTTTTTCTATGGAACATACTTTCGCCAGAGCTGCTCTATTGACTGTTCACAATGTTCAAAGAGCTGGTGTAGATTTTAACCACATAATATTCATTGCTAAGTAATAGATCTTCACGACCATACTCGAGCGCAGAGGGTGGCAAAGGTGTCACTAAACCGCCTTGCAGGAGGAGCATAGGGAAGGGTGAATTCCATCGAGTTTTCACATATTGAATAGGGACTAGCTTCAGATTCTTTGTCTGGAGATGGTTGAAGGTCTCCCGATCTAACGACACGGTGTACCACTCGTAGCCTTACGTAAATGAAACCGGAAACAAACAATTATGATTGCTCGTCAAATTCTCCACGAGGATTACTTTGGGATCCATGAGGCGTCCACAGGATGGGCTCAAACTCCTGGTTCTGAAAGTGAGCCCGGATTCGTCGGCATCAAGGTCAGCCATGACCAGTGACAGACATAGACTCAGAGGGAGTTTCTACCTCATGGACTATGGACTGAACTTGGCTGCAGCACAGAATTCCAGGCCCAGCAGGCCTACTTTGATGATTTACGGGAAAGAACAGGAAGATGTCTGCTGAGTAATGGAAGATATGCTGAGGCAGAAAAACTGTTTCGATATGTTGAAAATCCGAGAAAGAGCTTCGGAATCCAGACCCGTTGATTAATTACAATCGGTATTTCTGTCCTGTTGGAGGTCCCAAATTGGTGGCACGATACCTAATCCATACGGTCATACCATACTGTCGTTACGTCACTGGCATGGCCCACCAAGTTCCCCAACCATAAATCCCCAGCTTCTCAACCCTGAGAGCTGTACAGAGTACTCTGTTACGCTTCGGCTTTGGATAAATTGCTCTCGAGACGGACGAAGATCGTCAATACACATGGCTTTCTAGCTCTTTTAATGGATCTAGAGCTTACCAAGCTCACAAAGAATTCCGTACGCAACCTGACATCGTTTCAACGCCAAGCTTTCACCTCCCATCAACCGCTTCGAGTCGGCAACTCGCAATGTTTCCCTTCAACCTCCTTCGATCCTTCCTCCCATTCGCCGAAAAGGGTTTCTTCTCCCTCCCTCCGGTCGAAACGATCGAGATTGATACAGCGCACACCAAACCTGCCCGAGCGCTTAAGCACCTCCTCAAGCTCAACCACGGCAACTACGCGATTCTCTGGAACGAGCGCAAGTTCCACAACCATGCGCCGCACTCACTCTGTTCGGCTTTTTTACTCGGCGCGAGTGCAGACGACTTGAATCGGCTGTACGAAGCAGAGTCAAAACAGCTGGACCCTTGGGTTGACTCTCCAGGGGAGATAAGTACGTTCGACTGGAGAGATTTTCTGGGCAAGAGAGAGTATGAAAGGGCTTTCGTGGATTTCTTTGAGGATGAACTCGTTCGTCGTGGGTATGATTGGAAGAAGGTTGTATTCCAATATCTATTCTCCGGAAAGGAGCCACTCTTCAATGCTTTGACGTCTGATCGTACGCTGCCTTCCCGTCCCCTTCAACATTGCCCATTACTAACAGAAAAAGTCGGCCATCCACTCATCCACCTCGCCTATGCTTTCGAAGTCTCCAGCCGCGAAGTCGCAATGGAAGCCCTCTCTTTAACAGCAGTCTGCTATGGACAACCGCACAAATACCTCGACGATCCCTCGTACTCAAAAGCCCAGCCCTCCTACACCTCCACTTCCCCGCTCGACATCCTCTCCAAAGTCCGCGTCGATAGACGACTCCATAACCTCTTCTCTACGCCGGGTGACCATAACTTCGAGATCATCTTCCGAGATGCAGAGGCTGTTATACTCGATCACTGGAACGCCTGGAGGATTGAGCCCACCAACGCTATGAAGGCCTTCCGCGAGAGCCAGGAAACGGCCGTCGCACTCCTAACTGCCTCATTACCAACCACTAAACGAAGCACTGGAGACGCAGACGCGAAATACGACTTCTTCTTCGTTCATGTTCTCACAACCGTTCATGCCGTCCGCGTCCTCCTCCCGGCCATCCCCTTGAAATTCCAAATTCCCCTTCTCCGGCAATGGTGGCTGATGACTCTTGCCATGTACATCGGTCAGCTCAGACCGCAGATCAAACTCGATTCTGTCAGGAAATATGATGTCGCAGGGAAAGGCTGGGAGTATGTCACCGATAAAGCGTTGAAAGGCAACTACTATACAGAGACGCACTACATTAAAGCTGTTCGTGCGCTGAGGGATATGGCACGAACATCGGGTGATCAGGATGAGTTCTATCTCAAGGCTGCGGTGAAGTTTTCGGATGGGTTTTCTGGGTGGGGAGGGTTTGTTTAGGTGCTGCTGTACTAAATTTCATGGTCCAAAATCTTGTTCTTCGTTTCACTTCTAAATTTTGTTCGGATATCTATTGTCTGTATTTTCTGTATTATAGGGTTGATCCGACTAATACCTTGCGGCCGGAGCTGGACACTCTTATGACTGGGCTTGGGCTCTGGATGTTGGGAGATTAACACTATTGCATTCTGTAATGGCATTGGGATGGCCCAAAAAGTTTCTCAATATGTTAGATAATTCTTAGCAATGTTCCTGGAGTCTGTGTCAAGAGCGAGAACACAAAATTGGTGCCTTAGGCAGAAACGCATGAAATCATGTGCACGCGGTTGGTGTTTGCGCTGTTTGCGCTTTCCTCTCCAAGTATCAGATTGCCTGGTCACCAACCAACAACACCCGGAAAAGTCCCAATATCTATCGCAATGGAACAACACACAGCCCAAGTGAATGATCCCATACCCCTCCGCCTCCACGCGGAATACCTCCCCAACATCCGCCAAGTCAGCCTCCAGATCTCCATCCCCGCGAACGCCGAGCCCGAAATCTCTCTCTCGGAATCCCGCCGTGCCGTCTCGGTCTCAGTCTCCCTCCCTGAACCGATTGGGGATGTCTCCGAGACGATGAAGCTGCCGGTTCGTGCTAGCGAAGCTTCCAGAGGACTTCTGCGTGCTTCAAATTTGAATCCGAATCTACACTCAAGTAGGAGTCGAAATGAGATTGGGACGGGGACCGCCGCGGACAACAGCAGGGATGGGAGAGGTGTTTCGGGTGAGGAGCGGGAATTTTCGTACCGGATGCAGGTTGATGATGAAGAGTATCTGCGGCGACAGCGTGATACTGTGGAGGAAACTATGGATAGCTTTGTCCCCTGGGCCGCGGATGATATGAAGTCCGCGACTGGGTTACGGTGCAGGGCGTGCGAAAGGGTGTTTCTGGACGCGGCTACCGCAAATGCGACTATTTCTCCGCTTCAGTCGGAAGGAACCGATACTGACAAGGTGCAACCCGTGGGATGGGTATGGAAAGATCTGCCTAGCGGGAATTGGGCTGAGATGATGGATTTCTGGCATTGTCATAAGCCGGATCCTCGTGAGGATGGTACTGATGGTACCTCGAAGCCGTTGGCTGAAGATGAGAATTCCAAAGTGAAGGGGTATGGTGCGTCGAATCAGGTTCTGGCCAGTCCCGGCACTGTTCTTGTGGATGTGGCTACGTTTCTGGTCTCGAAGACAGAGTGTAAGGGCTTGAGAAAGGTACGCAATGCTCTATTTCTTCTTCTTATCTGCGCTTCACTGTATTTTCTTCCTCCGTAGGCACATTATCGCTCTACTTCACATCAGTATTCAGCTCTTGTGGGCAACAAGAAGGAGACCTTGTCCCTTCCGTGATCAGGCCTTCGATACAATTGCCCTAGAACCACAAAGTCTTACTCTCGGTGCAGTTGGATCTGATCCTTGGTCTTGGTGGCACGATGGCTGAAGAACAGCGCAGTTATCCTCTCTAGATGGATTTCGCGCTTGTTCTCGCCTCTTGTTGTCCTGACCTGCGTATTCTTCTGCCTCGGCGGCGAGACTACGCCTCGTATTTTCTACGTTGGTTGGCTCGAGGGATGGCATCAACGCGATTATAACGAGGTACATGGATGGTCCCCGTAATAGCTGTAGTCAAGACAATGATTAGGACGGTCAGAATAAACTTATTAGAGAACTCGATTTTGCGGCTGTGTTTTTTTATGTCCGTTATCGGCTCACATCGCTAATGGTGAGGACTGCCAGGTTTTGAAAGATCGCGCCGATAATCCTCTTTGGCTGTCAGAAGAAGAACTTGTATGCGAGGCATGTAACACGTTGATCGGCGTGGACGACACAATCGCCAAAGGGTGGAGGCTGTTCAAGACGAGTCTTGTTGCTGTGTTTCCAGCAAAAGGAGGGGTTGCTACGGAAGCATACTGGGAAAGCCACCCAACCGAGCTCGTAATCGCGGCCCAGTTGTTAGAGCTCATCGAGCGCGAAAGCGCTCGCAGATTCATCATCCACTGTGGAAGAAACGATGGCCTCCTCGTACGTCCATCTCTTATCCGATATTCGCCGTCTCTCCGTATCAACTTCATCTTGCTCATCATGCTAGGTATGGGTCTTCAACCCTGATATGCGCTACTCGAATTCAAGCACCGAACATAGCATCACTTCACAACGAGCGATGAAAGTCTTTTTCCAAACCACAGCAAATGTCGATGAGCTGCTCCATCCCCCCCCGGGGAGGATGTCCTCTCTGTCTTTGGAAGAACTGAGGCTCCCTCCAGACACTTTCACGTCACTTTCGGATGCGCTAGAGGAAAGTAATCGCAGGTTTCCACGTTCAGCACGCACTTTCCAGCAGGACTGGAGTGTGGGAATTCTGCATCGGTATGAGAGATCGAAACCGACTTGAGGAAAGTGCGACCTCGAAACTCAACTAGGGGCTGAAACTGGCACCTCCCATACAAAGGAGAAAGCCAAGCGAGCCCGGCGTCTTTGTCTTCATCGCCGCTATCCCATTGTTCAAGCCAAGGTACTCGATCTGCCCATCAGTTATTCCAACCATCGCACTTTCATTGAAAGCCCAACTATATTTAGCATAGGCTCACTATTTGTATGTATTTACGCCTTCCTTATCACGCTTCTTCCTTATCTGACTCAACCCCCATTCAAGGAATGCCTCTACCTCTCTCACTCAATATTAACACTACATTACATCCAACGACTTCCACCATGGATACACCACCTCTGACCCCCAAGCACTCCTCTTTTCCAACCGAGGACAATGGAGACATCGTTACCTGGGAGCACATCGAAAGCACAGGCGCCGCAACAAGCCGAAAGTCAGCAATTGACCTGCTATCAGAAGATTTCGCAAGGCTCTCGATCAACTCGCACATGGACCGCGAATCTCGACCCTCTGTGGTACATGACGAATACATCGGTACTTCGGTCTCCTCAGACGACGATCCTCTACGCCATCCCGGAGCGATCCCTCCAACTATCAAGGTCACGCCTCCTGATGGGGATGACCCCAGTGTATTCCGTCGTTTCGACGCCGGAGAGCAAGGGGGTGCAGTAACTCAGCATGACACTCGATCCGGACTTTATTATTATCGTTGTTGCGATGCGTGAGTTGAAAGCATTTTCTGGAGGGGAGTGCAGGGGATTCGGGTATTTTCGTTTACCGTGTCCGTTAGCATTTGTTGGCGTTAGATGGCTGGTTGTTTCATGCTCCAGTCGGAAACCTGGAGATCGTTTGCTGTGAGGTTATATTAGTTCTGGTTCGGTGATGCAGACTTTAAAATGGATAATATGAGCCGGGGAGTTCGGTTTCTTGAGCTGTTTCTGTTGGATGGATAGACTGGGTAGAGTGTTTTAGGGCTAGGCATAAGCCGCCGAGGAGCCCACCAGATTTGCGTTCAAAGGCTCTGAGACACTGACAAGCAGGAACCAACTCCTGTAAAAAGTAGACTCGCATAAAAAGCAACTTTCAGGGCTCGAGGCCCAATATATTTAAACCTGGGTATTCTGTCGTCGCACTGTCCCTCTCTGATACAAACGTACAATTTAAGCCCACTACCAGTCAGGCCTGGGTCGCCCGTCATATACACTCCTCACTCGTTTATGTACAGGATTTTTGTCAAGCAGCCGTCACTTATCACTTGATCCACGCCGTGATTTCGTGGATCCGGCAGATTTAACCGTCGAAAGGCGTCTCATACGGACGCTCAGCCTGGGGAGTGATTCTCGCCAGGTGGCGTCTCTGGCCATCAGCCCAGTCGAAGAGCGCACTGTGGCAGGCAACTCGGTTCTAGATGTTTGTTAACTTGAGTATTCCAAAATATCATCATTGGATGTCTGAAAAGGGGGGAATACGTACGTCCCAAACCACAACTGTGCCGGGACGCCATCTCACGCGGGTTTGGATATCCTGGGAGAGGGCGATGTGGTCGTAGAGGAATTTCAGGAGGAAGTCGGATTCTTCCTTCTTGTAACCGACGATGTAGCGGGTGACTGCCATTTTGTGAGTTTGGGGTGTCCTTACGAGAGAAAGCGGATGGAACGGGGGCTTACACTGGGGGTTGACGTAGAGTGCCTTCTCCCCTGTTACCGGGTGGGTTCGCACAATCGGGTGCTCCGTCTGGATGGGGTCGCGACGGGCAATACCGCCTTTGTTGAGAGAGTTGTTGACTTGTTCGACACCGGAGTGGACGGCGCGGAGGCCGTGCAGGCGCTTCCGGAATTCAGGGGAAAGACGCTTGTATGCCTGCGCCATGTCTCCGAAGAGCGTGTCTCCACCACTGGAGGGGCCATCGAGAAGGTAGAGGAAAGTTGTGCCGGGTGGTTGTTCCTCAAAAGTCACATCCGAGTGCCAGGTGATTGAGTTGGTGTGGCCCGCGAGGAAGTCGGCGCCGCTGGTGTCATCTGCGCCGCGGTGCACGAGGTGTACCTCCGGGAATCCCTTGGGGGCTCCGGAGGTTTGATGGATGTGGTGGCGGCCGAAGTAGCCGCCATACTCGAGCGCCTTGTCGATGGGAAGGTGGGCGAAATCTTGATCGCGGAAGGCGACGACCTTGCGTTGCGCGACGAAGAGGGCGAGTTGGTCCTTGCCTTCTTTTGTCAGCTGTGAGAGCTGGACGCCATGCACTTCGGAGCCGATGGTGGGCGTGAGTTCGTCTATGGTGTGGTTGCCGTCCTTAGGGAAGAGGTCAGGGAAGGATGGGTCGGCGTCCTTGCCATGGTCGTAGTGCTCGAATGGCTGGAGTGGTGGGTATCTATTCGTGCGTTAGAAAGGTACGCATCGGAGGCTGAAAAGGCTGTTCCATGCAGATACTGACCGTTCGGTCTCATTGTCCCAAACGGGAAGGTAGTTTGGGAATGATGCAGGAGGCTGCTTCTCGGTGCCCTTAACCTCATCTGCGTGCTTGTAGGCCTCTCCATATCCGATCAGGTTCTCCTTGTTATGCCCCGCTTCGGTCTTGAGGATAGACTTGGGCAGTGCCCGAAGGGAAACAGGTTCAGCAATAGATGGTGCCATTTGTGAATGTTGCCAATTGACAGTCTTGGACTTGGACTACATTCAAACTGGAGCCTGCGGACCCTTGATCGTGTTAAATATCCTGTGTCCGCCTCCATCTCAGCCGATTATCCGATACATTCTGGCGCAATGTTTGCGGGGTACGACAGATCGGCTCCATCTTTTCTGGATAAGTTTTGAGTCAGCAAGGCGGGGTTTGTCGAGATGAAGACGCTCGTTCAGCACCAAGATTCTCTCGGGCGAGACAACTGTGCAGATCGGATCTCATGAAGATGGCTTCTCTATGGCGTGATAGAAGCAAGGAATGACCATTGATGATATCGATCGTAGACCTGATTCGGCGGTTGACGAGCCATCTGTCATGGCAGGTCCTTTATCAATCTTGCGAAGCAGTCGGGTTTCGGTTTTTAGTTCAAGGAGTCCCTCAGCCTGGCGCTGTGAGGCACACTGAGCTGTGGTTGAGGTAGGTCGAGGCAGGTTGAGGGGCCAAGCATGGCGCCATCGCTGTCCTCCTTCACGCAAGGCCGAAAGCCTAACGCCGAGAGCTGCAATCGTCTGGAATTTCATCACTCCACCCTCCTTCAACCAACTCTCCACCGCAGTCCCACTACTCCAATCTCGTCGATTTGAATCACCATGTTTTGAGATCTCCAGATGAGCATCCTGTGTCGAGGAGAAATGTTAGCATTACCATTGATAGTGTTATGGGAGACGGCGAGGTTCAGCATGTTACAGTCGCGGCCCCCTGGCGCAGCAACCCAGCCTGGAAGCTTTGTTTCGGCATCTCGATCCAGTTGAACGATCGGACGCCAATCATTGTTTAGCTCGATGTTGTGACAATGGCGACATATACACTCATCGCACACCAATCTGTTGGTCATGTTGCAGCCTTGAGCTGGCATCGTGATAACCGGATCGAAACCCCAAGCAGTTGGAGGAGCAAAAACAGGTGGTCGGCATGAACTCTCCGGAGAATCATTGCTTCAAGCTTACTCGTCTCTGATATCGTAACCGCAGCAGAGCTTGCGTGATCCCAAGAACCCCACAGCCCTCGAAACAGTTGCGACCTGCGGAGCGCCTCTGAGTGGCCTGTTTTGGCTGATGGATAACGGGCAGGATTCCTTTCTGCACTCAAGACCCTCGGCTGATTCCATGCGTTACGGTGTCCACGGATTCCATCCGATATCCAGAATGAGTATAACATGAAGATGCCCTTTCGCTCCTACAAGGAGCAGCCAACGATTGGCTCCGATGTTAAGCGTTATCCACTTTTACACGGACACCAGGCGAGCTTCGTCGGGTGCTCGCGAGTTTGATGTTCGAATGGCGTGATAGCATGGCAAGTCAACCAGAAGGGGAAAACCACCTGGTATGCGGCGTTGGACCTGAAGGAAGCTTTAAATTCTCCCGCTACCCCTTGGCTTAATCGGCAATTCTCTTAGTCGACCATTAAAGGCACTGGATTTGTCTGCAGCTATGGCGAGCTATATCGACAAGATGGCTGCAAATGATGCAACTGTCGGCGTCGCAACAGCTGCCCCCGTCCGGGATGAAACAAAGAAGGAGCCAGACGCGGCACTCGAATCAGACTCATCCTCGAATTCCGGAAGCAGGGAACGAGGTCGGTACAGGGAGTTTAATGAATGCGCATTCGATACGACAGAGGATCCCAGATTCTATAAACCAATTCCAGAATATGAAGGTATTCATCGCTGGGATCCAGAATTCGACTGGACGGAGGAAGAAGAGAAGCGACTGGTCAGAAAGGTATTCGCCTTATTCTCATTGCAAGTCGTGGCGGGTCCTGATATCGCCTTAGATCGATTGGAGAATCTGCACATTCGCTTGTATCACGTTCTTCGCGCTCCAGCTCGACCGCGGTAATGTCGTCCAAGCACTGTCTGATAACATGCTTGCGGACCTCGGGATGAACACCAATGATCACAACACCGGACAAACAATATTCTACTGCGCCTTCCTTTTCGCGGAGCTTCCGTCCCAACTCATCTCCAAGAAATTGGGACCAGACCGATGGATCCCCATACAAATGATTGCTTGGAGCCTAATCGCAGCATGTCAAGCATTCCTCCAAAACAAGAGTGCCTACTATGTCTGCAGGGCGCTTCTGGGGCTCTTCGAGGGTGGATTGTGAGTCTCCCGTCACTTCTCTCTCAAGGTCTGGGATGTTTTGCTGACGGCTTAGTAGCATTCCTGATACCATTCTCTTTCTTTCGTTTTGGTACAAGTCGAAGGAGCTACCAATCCGCTTGAGCTTTTTTTGGGTCTCTTTTCAAGGAACTGCTATCGTTGGTGCTTTCCTAGCATTTGGATTCCTTCACATCAGACGGGATGATGGAACCGGTGGATGGAGATATCTATTTGCGTATGAGGGTCTGATTACCGGCGTCATCGGTATCATTGCGGCCTTTTGGATGCCACCGTCTCCAACACAGACGAAAGGTATTTTGAGGGGTAAGATGGGATGGTTCAACGAGCGTGAGGAGAAAATCCTGGTTAACCGAATTATCCGAGATGACCCAAGTAAGGGAACAATGCATAACCGCCAGGCAGTGACACCCAAGATGCTCTGGAACGCCCTGAAGGACTATGATCTGTGGCCAATCTACTTGTTAGGTCTGACTTGGCTGATCCCCAACACCCCAGCGACTAATTACATTACCCTTCAGCTGAAGTCGTTGGGCTACAACACGTTCCAAACAAATCTGATGACTATTCCGGCATACGCTCTATTTATAATCAACCTCCTCTTTTGGACATGGATATCCGAGAAGTTCAATACGCGGTTCCTTCTCGGGATCGTCGCCGAGGTCTGGTGCTTGGTGCCACTTATCGCCCTTGCCGTCCTCCCTGATGGAACCAGTCCATGGGCATTGTGGATTCTCAACGTGATTTTGATTGGGGCTCCCTATGTGCATGCTATTGTTGTAGCCATGACCTCGAGGAATGCAGGTTCGGTGGCAACGCGGACAGTAGCGAGTGCGCTATACAACATGATGGTACAGGTCTCCAACATCATTGGCAATAATGTAGGTTACGGACCTCTCCTAACTCCATCATGTTCGCATACTAACTTAGGCCTTTCAGATTTATCGAGAACACGATAAGCCATACTATCGGGTCGGCAACCGGGTTCTCATTGCCTTGTCCGCTTGGAGCTTGGCTCTTTTCGTTTTCGCCAAATGGTACTATGTACGACGCAACAAGTATGTTTGCTCCCATTATCCGGCCGCTTCACCCATGCTTACTCTCAACGCAGGCAAAACGCAGAAGTCTGGGATAAAATGTCAAGTGCTGAGCGGGAAACCTACCTTGCCGCCAATGGCCCCAAAGGAAACAAACGGTACAATTTGTTCACAAGGCGTGTTTGGAAATCTACTAATCGCACCGCTAGGCTTGACTTTCGGTTCACTCATTAAAGAATGTGGGATACTGATGGACGGCCCCAGTGCTGGCTACTGGAGTTCTCATAACAAATCTGGACGGGCCCACTTTATTGAGCAACGAGAGAACATCTCATGTAGAAGTACAGAGATAAGACTTTGGAGTCCCTCCCAACCGAGACACCTGCATTAAGGCCAAATAAACTCGCAAGCTAAAAGAACCAAACAACTATTCTCCAATCACATACTCACACCCCTCATCCCCGATCCAAACCTCATGCCGCTTGCCAGCTGGCACATCCACCCTCGCGCCCACTCCGAATGTCTCCTTCTTGACCTCCCCATCATGCAGCTTGACATTATCATCCGGGTAGGTGATTGTCAGGGTCCCACGGCGGATGAGATGTGTTGTCAACCCGCCATGTGTGTGAGGTGGGTAGTATGCATTGCTGCACTCTGCATCAGGACGATGCCGAAAACACATATTTGAAGCCGTCAGCTTACCTTCCATCCGTCCAGGTGAAGACATTTCGAAACCCCCAGTTCCTGACAAGGCGCTCGCTCTCATCGCGAGTGCCAATAGGATATGTTTCTACCATGATTGATCAAGGTATGTATTCTGAAGAAGAGAGGGAGCGGCGGGGCCAGGAGTAGCAGGGACCTGGGCGATGACGTCGAAGCAGGCACCGAATGCTGCCTTAAGGCAGAAACAAAATCGGTCATGTGGGATTGTCAATTGGTGCCAGAAACACGAGACTTCAAGAACTATCCAGAAGAGGAAGGTGTGATGAAAATCCCAAGGTCCCCAGGTCAATTGTTCTGAAGAAGGAACCCCAGAAGACCCGGGGGGGGGAACTTCCTCTGCAACCTTGGAACGACAGAGCGTTCTCCCTATTAGCTGCTAGATGGCTGGACTTGGGGCTTTAATTATAGTACATTGACTCAATTCCTCCGCCCCTTCATATATGGTACATTAACCCTTCTTCGAAGACTCCGATCATGCTTTCCGTCCTTCGTTGGTTCGAAGTAAAGTTTCCTTCAGTGAGGGCGATGAAGTGACGGTTCTGCCTTGTTCGTGCCGTCAGCCTGCATCGAGCGTACGTGTATAGGACATGGACATTGCACTGCCTGTCCTCGAAGCGGTTGTTACGGGTGTGCTCCTAGTGAGGGAACGGTACTTGGTTTAGGTCGGTGGTGATTTCGCGATATTGGAAGCATCTGTGCATACACCTATTAGAGAAGAACACTGATTGTGTGGCTAGGAAGATTTAGGTGTTGAGCATACCAGATGCGATCGATTCTTTCAGCATGGGGTCCCGCATATGTGACAGTATTTGCCTGGGATGACCCAGGTCTCTTTTCCGCTTCTTTGGCATGATGGGCAGCGGACACCGGGCATCTATATCGCAACGCAAAGATTAGGGGAGTTCAGAGTTATCGGATAAGAGCTGCGAACACTCACGGTCATCGTGTTGCTCCTCTCTACTTGGGCGGGTGGCTTCATTGGGTCGACTGTCTGAGCCCTCTTGGTGGGCTGAGAAGATTGTTTCTCATGGGTAGGATGGTCGAACATGGTTAACGTCTCTCAGGGGTGGGTCAGTGATCGAAGGGTTCAGAGTGCGTTCAGCTGCTGAGCTTCAAACTTTGGGAAGCCCTCTTTATATGGTTCGTCCTGGGATTAAATATCCTGGGCCCGGCGCGGGAGATCTTCAATCTAGCTTGGATCGATCCATTGGGGTCGCTATTAGACCACATTCAATGCATCCAAAGAACAATCGCAAGTCTGCCCCTCCCGCGCGAGTCCCCCCATTCCCCAAACCCCCTGTTATCAAACATGTCATGTCGGCGTCAGGATTCGTTCGGATTGTTCGGATCTTTCCGTCAATGACTTGCATTCCAGAAGGAGGCCTGTGGGTCGACTCGAGGCGTGATAGATATATGCGCCGCATCCCAAACCTTGGATGACACTCAGAAAAGCAAAAATAAGCATACGCAAAAAAAGAGGATTCCTCGAATCGCCTATTGACTGTTACACACATACTTTGAAAGCCGTTTGTGAAATTTTCGATGCGAATTCAGTCATCGGAAAATGCCTAAGAATATACGTGCAGATGTGACTGGTTCTCGGAGTCGCTACAGCGAAAGAGCTATTTCATCTCTGTTGAAGGTTCGGCAAGGTGAAACAACCACTCCCACCCTGATGACAGCTGTCTAACGATGTACCGATCTGGGTGGAGCTTGGGGGGAATAAGACCTGCAAATGTTACTCTTGCTCAGGCGCCCCCATGGCCCCATGTGCGTCTTTGCTATCACAGCCTGCCCAGGGGTCACAGCGTCGATGATTGTCTTCGCGACGCCAATCCAAATGCTGTTGCAGTCATGCTCGCCGAGTTTCACCCAATCACAATGTGGATCACCAAGAGGTCTTCAACAAAACCTCGAGTCCAATTTCGGAGTGACTCAAAAATTCAGCAGTCAAGAATCATTCCGCTGGTGTCTCACAGGAGAAATGGTTGTTCAGGTGCGCCACTCTTTGTGCAGCCTATCAACCTCAGTCCCGTCGGCATGGTTTATCCCTGGAGCTTCTTCTTGGGTGATCAATCCTGCGTCGAACTATCTGTACATTAAATTTTTGGGGTTCCGGCCGGTCGGAGACGCTTGGGACGACTAAACTACTTCCGCGGCCTCGGGGATGCCTCAGCTGGAGGCCTGATCATGCAGGGCGCCATCACATCCTTGTGACGAAATGGCGGGTTCATCCCTTGGAATCCCATGGAGGAGACTCCCCTTCCTCCGTCGATCAAATACCAGTCAGTCATCTGCGTTCAAAGAATTTATGAAACTGCCTTCGCATATCATGGTATGCCAGGGCTCGGATTGCAGTCGTTTTTGGAATCTTCCGTCTCTGAAACGAGGTAGAACCCTGCTCTTTGTGGGATCCACGATTGAGGCGACCTGCATGGAGCACGGGTCCCACGGTGAGCAAAGCTGAACTCTATCGAGGGTCTGGGGTAGTTTTCCGAGTTGATGATTCGGAGTCTCCGCCAACTGGGCGTCGATCAGTATATTTCTCAGTTCTTGGCTTCTCACCTTGGGAGGATGCATGGACACTGTCACGCAGGCTGTCCGGCGGGCTGTCCAGCACTGCGGTGATATGAAAGTGGATATTGGACACATAAAGGATATGTGGAGCAGACCATCTCGGCACATCATCTCTGGAATTTGCCAACGCTCGGGTGGAAGCTGTCGTCCGTCAGAGCTGAAGAAATGCAGGACATCCTTTTCCCGACTCGAAACCTCAATTCACACCATCCCTGCTTCGATTTGGTTCCGGGGATGCAAGACGACACGACCCGCGAATTCCAAATTCACTGCTCCAACTTCCAAGTGGCAGCGGTCAATTTCCCACGCTAATCGAGAGTAGCTCATGAAAGACTCCATTGCCAGGAGGGAAGCACACCACACTAGTCTCCATCTATTTGGAAATGTGACAGGTCCAATTTTTGAGCCTGCAGCCACGGCCTGTCAAAGCATGGTCATTCAGGCTTTGAACAAGGAGGTTTTTTGACTTCTCTCCGTCGGGTTCAACCAACGGGTCTTCCTTGCCGCATTTTTTTTTTTTCTCCTCGTTTCTTCTGACATGATTTTTTTTTTTTGCTCACCCCTTTCCCCGTCCACCCGATTAGGAAAGGCGACATTGATGGATAATGCGCTCTTCGCCGTCCAGGGTCGCGGCAGCTTGGAATTAATCCCAATCTCGTCTTGATCAAGAATAATAACGAATACTACAGCCTTCGTCTCCGGGAACAAGCTTGTCGAGATCCTCTCACGCACACCGCCAATTACGGAAGCTATCGAGCATATGGGATCAATGACAAACTGAAGTTCTTTGAATGGCATTTGTCCTGTTGCAGCAGGAAATGGAGACTATGGGAGGTGGACTCGACCCTTGCTGCCAGCTCCTTCCCAACGAAGCATATCTTTCCCTTCTCCCGACTGACCCCGTTATCAGGGTTCCAGCGACTTGGGGAAGGATACAGAATAGTTTGCGCCATTTCTGTTGTTTCCAGGGAGCTTCGACGCAAGACGGTTCCCGTTAACAAGTTTCCTGCCGGACAAGTTCGGCTGCAGGCGTTGAGAGACGAAGTGGCAAGCTCCGTCAGGCCTATGATTGCAGTCTCGATAAGTTTCCAGTAATTTTACAGGCACCGCCGAGGCGAGAGATAGATGTGCATTTGCTCCTCTCTCACATCGCATTCATGAGTCTTTCAGGATGGTTTCACAGATTCTACTATACACGTGGTCAACTTTGGACAACCCAGCTCAACAGGGTGCTGACCTGTGGGGGGTTGGTAGTACCGGTAACTAACGATTCGAGGTTACCTCTGGACCGCTCTCGGATAGATGGCTCCGTCGGCCAGTGCTGCACCGGAGTTGTCATTGCCCGGCTCGCTCCGCTCCCTAAACCTTCTCAACCTGCTCATCGTCCGGCAACTTCTCAGCAGTCTCCCCGCTGGTGCCGAGGACCCTCGCCGCATCGGCCGTAAGTCGCCGAGCATGTCCATACTTCTTCCGATCCTTGTGTAGCTGCTTCGAGAGTTTCACAGCGCTCTGCTCCCGGTTTGTGAAGAGATAATCAATCTCCTCAAGGGTGAGATTGGCCGTTTCAGGGTAGCAGAAGTAAACCAGCGGAACGAAAGCGAAATTGGTGCACATGAAGATGAGGTAGGCCTTCCACTGGAGCCGGTTGATAATCACAGGGGTGATCATGACAACAAAGAAGTTCTAAACCTGTTAGGAAGACTTCCTCCCAGAAAATTCATAGGTACGTACCCATATCCAGTTCGACGAGATTCCCACCGCCGTCCCCTTCGCACGTGCATGCAAGGGTAGGATCTCCGGGACATATACCCATGGGATACAGTTCACGGACGCTCCGAAAGCGAACATATAAATGAAGAAGAAGGCCACAGAAGCCGAGGAAGTCTCATGCTCATTCTCCTTACCCTTGAAGCTGAGCAAGACTGAAACCATCATCATGCAGATCCCCAGAGTGAATGAGCCCCACATCATGGGTGCACGGCGGCCAACGCGGTCCACAAAGAAGGTCGGGAAGAAGCTTCCAAGGACAAACATGATTTGCACGCAGCCACCAATGATCAGGGAGAGATTGTGGCTGAGACCAACGTTGTTGCTGAGGACTGTTGGGATGAAATACCTAAATGCCTGTTAATTGTTGTCGACGAAATAAATCGCGAGAGAGGGCAGGGCGTGCATACACAATAAGATTAATACCGCCGACTTGATTCATGAATTGCATTCCGTATCCAAGCAACCTTAAATAGAGTCAGACGGCCTGTCGCCGCGGATTCACTTGAATGAAAGGGGAGAACATACACCCTCTTCCCTGTGGAAACCTGATCGCGCTTCAGGATATTCCTCCACTTATACTCTCCGTTCTTCAACTCGATTGCAAGGGCATCTAGGATCTCGGTCTGCTCTGCTTGAATCTTCGGGTCGTCTTTCGGCCTGCCGTAGACGTCGCTCAGGATCTGGAGTGCATCTTCATTGCGGCCCTTTGAGTAATAGTATCGTGGGGATTCCGG
Organism: Aspergillus lucknowensis; assembly: GCF_044049455.1. Taxonomy (NCBI): domain Eukaryota; kingdom Fungi; phylum Ascomycota; class Eurotiomycetes; order Eurotiales; family Aspergillaceae; genus Aspergillus; species Aspergillus lucknowensis. The sequence continues at coordinate 206 of NW_027263573.1, read as the reverse complement.
CACGCCAAAGACGAGGAAGATGACGACCTACACGTTCGTTGAGGGTGAGTGCGCTGCATTATGCATACTTACCGGAATGGGTGTTAACTTACGAACGCAAAAAGCATCTGACATGCAATGGGAAGCCTCCATGCGATTTGGCCGCCGACGAAGCTCATCCCGTAGTCGAAGAAGTAACTGTACACAATTCTCGTTAACCTTGGGGG